>NW_026068315.1:325587-344479 GCF_014885135.2 Alexandromys fortis
ATATTATTTAAAAGGTTTGTAGGGAGAACATGAGCAAGGAAGTCAGGACTGTGAGGGGTGCACCCACCCACTGAGACAGTAGGGCTGATCTAATGGAAGTTCATCAAGGCCAGCTGGACTGGGACTGAAAAAGCATAGGATAAAACCGGAATCTCTGAACATGGCGGACAATGAGGGCTGCTGAGAAGACAAGGACAATGGCACTGGGTTTTGATCCTACTGCATGTACTGGCTTTGTGGGAGACTAGCCTATTTGGATACTCACCTTCCTAGACCTGGATGGAGGGGGGAAGACCTTGGACTTCCCACAGGGCAGGGAACCCTGACTGCTCTTCAGACTGGAGAAGGAAGGGGAGGGGAGTGGGGGGTGGGGAGTGACAGGAGGGGAAGGGAAAAGGGAGGCAAGGAGGAGGTGGAAATTTTTAATTAAAAAAAAGGTTTGTAATCCCTAGCAACTATATATAGATCACCAAAAGAACCAAATGCTGAATGAGGTTTGTGAAAAAGGAAACCCTCATTCACTGCTGGTAGGATTGCAAACTGGTGCATCCTTCAGTTCGTTACTAAAGAAATCAGTGTGACAATGAAAGCAGTGTTAAGAGGAAAGTTCACAGCACTAAATGCCAAAGGGCGATCAAGGGGATAGAATTTGGAAAAGAAGATGTCAACCACTCACTGTTTGCTGAAGATATGATAGTTTACATAAGTGATCCCAAAAATTCTACAAATGAACTTCTACAACTCATAAACACTTTCAGCAAAGTAGCAGGATACAAGATTAATTAAAAATAATTCATAGCCCTCCTGTACAGAGATGATAAATGTGCTGAGGAAGAAATCAGAGAATCAACACCCTTCACAACAGCCACAAATAGCATAAAACATCTTGGAGTAACTCTAACCAAACAAGTGGAAGACTTGTATAACAAGAACTTAAATATTTGAAGAAAGAAATTGAAGAAGACACCAGAAAGTGGAAAGATCTCCCATGCTCTTGGATAGGCAGAATTCACATAGTAAAAATGGCAATCTTACCAAAAGAATCTGCAGATTCAACACAATGCCCAGCAAAATCACAGCAAAATTCTTCAAAGACCTCGAAAGAACAGTACTCAGCTTCATATAGAAAAGCAAAAAAACCCAGGGTAGCCTAAACAATCCTAAACAATAAAATAACTTCTGGAGGCATCACAATCCCTGACTTAAAACTCTGCTACAGAGCTACAGTACTGAAAAAAAGCCTGGTATTGGCATAAGAACAGACAGGAGTACCAACGGAACTGAGTTAAAGACCCAGATATCAATCCACACATCTTTGAACACCTGATCTTTGACAAGGAACCAAAAAATAAAATGGAAAACAGAAAGCATATTTAACAAGTGATGCTGGCATAACTGGATATCAACATGTAGAAGAATAAAAATAGACCCATATCTATCACCATTCACAAAATTCAAGTCCAAATGGATTAAAGACCTCAACATAAAGCCAGCCACACTGAATCTTATAGAAGAGAAAGTGTTTTCTAGCTCAATCAATTTTTCCTGCAAAATTCAAAATGTCATTTTTTTCTGCTGTATAGTACTCCATTTTGTAAATATACCATATTTTCCTTATTCATTCTTTGATCAAGGGGCATTTAGGTTGTTTCCAGGTTCTGACTATGATAAACAAAGCTGCTATGAACGAAGTTGAGCACATGTCCTTGTGGCATAATTGAGCATCCTTTGGATAAATACCCCAAAATGGTATTACTTGGTCTTGAGGAAGGTTGTTTCCTAATTTTCTGAGAAATCACCACACTGACATCCAAAGGGGCTGTATCAGCTTGTATTACCACCAGTAATGAATGTGACCATGGGAAGTAAAAAATCAAAAAAGACAAGATCTTCTGAGTAAATTTGGAGCATGAGGATCTTGGGGGAGGGCTGAAGGGGGGAGAGGAGAGGCATTAAGGAGAGCAGAGAAAAATGTAGAGCTCAATAAATATCAATAAAAAAACTGAAAAAAAGAAATCAGTGTGGGAAATTCTCAAAAAGTTAAAAATAAATCTATCAATTGACCTAACTACAGCATTCCTTGGCATATGCCCAAAGACTTAACATCCTCCTCCAAGACTGTCCCTTGGTCACATTCATTTTTACATGTGATGAAAGAAAAAGAACCTAAATATCCTCCCAATACAAGAATAATGAAAATGTGCTACATATATACTTTAGAATAATGTTTAGGTGTAAAGAAAAATGAAATAATGATATAAATGGCTAGAACTAGAAAAACCATACTGAATGAGTTAAGCCAAGCGCAACAACACAAACATCACATGATTTCTCTCACTGGTGTCTCCTAACTCCAAATCCTTTGATATGAGCCAATATTCTGAGAGAACTACGGAAGCCAGGAACATAAAAAGCAACCATTGCAGGGGTGTGTGGTTGCAGGAACATGAGAGAAGAATATCAGCGTATAAGTGATCTGACTGGAAAAAGGGAAACTGATGGAGGTTCTAATTAGGGAGGACAGAGGGAAGTAAGTACAGAAGAAGGAGGGAAGAAATTAAAATAATGATGAGGATTTTTTGAAAAGTCAAAAAGGAATAATATTATTAAATAATTACCTAAAATACTAAAATGCATAATTCATGTCCATGTATAAATACACATGTGTAGTTTAAATGAATATATTTTATCTGGGCTGGCAATGGTCCCTCCAAGAGCCCCAATTATCTAGCAAAAAACCCAATCAGACGCATGAGAAGCTCTCTTTTGAGTTGTTCACCAGTATTGCCTGAGACCCTCAAAGAACTACAGACTACTACTATTTTCTTTGGATGTCCCCTAACCCCAGAGATCAAAGGTAAGTCCATATTTTCTAAGACACCGAGTATACCAGAGACAGGCACAAGAAGCCCATGAGCTGGAACTGACCTGAATAACTCCTCCCGGATTACTAGCTTTCATGGTGCTAGACATCGCCAGGCAAACTTCTAATGGAGAGAGCAACCAATAGTCCTACCCTGATAGGATGCCTGTGAACTCAAGAATGATTGGCATATCATAGTAATCCTAATGTTATAGTACTTTAGTGTAAATCATCAGTTCTCTAATTGAACTTAAGATTCTCTCAACATGAGAATTATTATGACTGGTACTAAAAATCTAACAACTTCCCAGGGCTGGTGAAGTCATGGATCTTGGAGAATGACCTACTACCACTGCTTTATTAAAACAGCACAATCTCTAAAAACAATCTAAATATTTGTCCTTTTACCGAAAGATATGTGTAGACCTCATCCCTCATCAAGGAAACTTATCTTTGTAACAGACCACTACAGAATATGGCAACTGAGTTGCGTAGGCCACTCCCTATGGATACAGCAGCAAAACAGGTCCCACACCCAAGGCTTGGGAAAAGTTCAAATACACACACACACTGTAAAAGTTGTGTTTAGGAAAGTATATTGGGAATATATATGTACACACTCATACATAAATGCATGTAACAACAATAATGTAAAAAGAAGCCATAAATTTAAAAGACAGCTAGGAAAGGTACACAAAAGTAGGAAGAAATGGTGTAATAATATTATAATCTTTAAAATAGAAGAAACAATAAAATAAAATCTGTCTTATATTTTTATGATTGTGCCCCTTATCAGCTTGCTATCAGCTTGTATAGTATTAGGGAGCAGTAAGTATATTGATTATTCTTATTTAGCATTAAGTGTTGTAAGGAGAAAGAATGAGTAGAAAAATTTGTTCTAAAATATTGCTTTTGTAATTTTAGGTCCTTTTTACTTCGATGTAAATTTCATTGATTCATTCACTTAATGCCTGTTGAACGTAATGATATGCATGGTGTTCAATATATAGAAATGACCTTTGAAATGTCATCTTAATGATGTTTTATCTTTATGCGTATTAGCATAGTTACCTCTCTTCTTTCTTTATATCAATTCTCCTTGTCCTGGGACCAAGAAGATGGAAAGAAATAGTGCTAAAGAGATAGACTGTCAACACAGTTGTCACTTCTGTTAAAATTATGTTGAGCAAACTAAGCCATGTGTCTATGCATGTAGTAAATACAGTGGGAGCTGTGCTTATCCAGGGCACAGTAGAATCCCCAATGGAAGGGAACATATACAAAACAGTAGCCACATTTTGTTTTTATTTTTGTATTTATTCATTTAAAATATGTAGGCATTGTATGTGTGTGGACATTTCTTTGTGTGTATACATGTGTATGTGTCTGCATGTACCAATAATGCTTGTGTCTGCAAGTCAGATAGGACATCACTGGACTGCATTAGATTTTGAGGCATCTGTACCTTACCATCTCAGCTAGCCTGGCTCCAGAAAGTCCTAGGGACCCCTCTGCCTCTGTCTTCTAAACAGTGGGGCTGCAAGTAAGCAAATGTGAATTTTTGTATCTTGTCTTTATCCTTCCACAACAAGTACTTTACTGACTGAGCCATCTCCACAGTCTGTCAACTTTTATTTTAATAAGTACAGTCTACAGTAGAGACTGCCACTTTATAAGTGGAATTATTCAGAAAAATAGTCACTTAAAATTCTCACTTTATCAATGATCACACTTGCATTAATACCTTAGCCAAAATTATCTACTATATTTACTTAATTAATAACTACCTGCCTTAAATTTCTTTCTGAGAGCTACCAGCATTCCAAAATACTAATTGGAAATTAGTATTTATACTTCCTCAAATTTTATAATAGTTGGCACATCGTAAGACTTTTTTGTTGTCTGAGTTCCATTTCCCTCATTATTCCTGGAAAATAGTATCCATGTAGGATACATTTCATTGTATTTTCCCAATTATTTTATTTATTGATATTTGAAATCTCCAAAGAACCCTAGATTACTTATAGCATAGATTAATGTTCTTGATTTTTTTCTCCATTACATCCATACAGTGTTAAATAACCAAGATTTGTTATTAGCTGGCTTTGTATTTCCAACAGCCTTTTGAAATGATGACCTTCTCATTTCCCATTCTGCTCCTAAAGCACTTAGGTCCAGGTAAAAACAACCTTTCTTAAATCCCAAAAGAATCTTGAATTCTCTTTGTGAGCTCACTAATGGTGTCTTTCCTTTTTTTTTAATAAATCCCATTGCAAGATGATTTCTGGTCAATTTCCAGTTCCCTACAATACTTGTTTGATCTACAGCTTCTAAACAGCTAATGGCTCAGCGGAGTCACTCATTTATGTTTGGAATTGCCTTCTAGTGTTCTCAGAAAAAAACTTACTTAATAATCAATAATTCTAGAGTTTGAATTCTGCCATAGATTTAGTAAGTAATGTTTTATTATAAAAGATTTCTGACAGGCTTAATTGCTGGTCCTTTCCCATTTCAACAATTAAACAGATTATATATGCTGTCATATACCATAGAAGAATCTGAACAGAAAGGGTTTGTCAAAAAATTTGACAAAAGAGATGTATTCATTTTGAACTCTTTATAAATTTAAGGGATGTATCTTTTAGGCAAGAAAGTCAATTTCAAATTATAGACTTCTGTCTGTCTGTAAGAAGAACAAGCTCATAATTTAGTAAGAGTGAAACTGTGAGAAAAAAGAAGGTAATTCTTTTCAATGATTGTAGAGAATAATGCTCTTCTATTGGTTATGCATGTAAATGGGACATTGCCCATTGCATATTGGACAATCTTTTTTTATCACTACCAGTAATAGAATCAATCAGGAAACTCATACTTAAAAATATGTCAAAAGTTCTTTGGAAATTTCTAATTTTTCTGCAGCTGTACTAGGGAGTGCTGTTATGTTACTTTAGATTCTTTACATGTGATGTATTTTTATTTGATTTTTTTGAATGTGGATATCTTTATGACTATGTTTGCAGTGACTCACTGTGTATTTCTATACAAATTTGTGTTTCTCTATACATGCTTAATACATTGTCAATATGAAAGAAGTTCTTAAAAGTTAGCTTTAATCATTAAGATTATGTATATGAAGACGGACAAATAGGTGGTAGATCTGTTTATATTATTTGTGTTTGACTGGTATTTAGTGCCAGAAAAGATTGCTGTTTTCAGTACATTTATTTAAAGAATATTTGTTTCCTTACTAATGTTATATAATCTTCTCTCAAGTCACCATATCAGATAAGATAGAGGAGAAGAATAGTAAGAATAATGTAAGTATATATTTATTTACACTTATTTTTATATGTGCAGGCCTCTACCTAAGAATCCAGATAATGAATATGGTTAATAAGTCTGTTGTGACTGAATTTGTTTTACTGGGACTCTCTAATTCCTGGGAACTACAGATATTTTTCTTTATAGTGTTTTCACTCTTTTATGTGGCAACGGTGGTGAGTAACATCATTATACTCGTCATTGTCATGTCTGACCCTCATCTACACTCTCCTATGTATTTCCTGCTTACCAACCTTTCTGTTATTGATATGTTTCTTGCTTCCTTCGCCACCCCCAAGATGATCATAGACTATCTAACTGATCATCAAACAATCTCATTTGGGGGATGCATATCTCAGATATTCTTTCTCCACTTGTTTACTGGTACTGAGATTATTTTACTAATGGCTATGTCTTTTGACAGGTATATTGCCATTTGTAAACCCCTGCGCTATGCTTCAATCATTAGTCCCCAGGTGTGTATTGTCTTTGTGGTGTCTTCATGGATTGTGGGAGTCATGCATTCAATGAGCCAGGTCATCTTTGCCCTCACATTACCATTCTGTGGCCCCAACAAAATAGATAGCTTTTTCTGTGACCTTCCTGTGGTATTCCAGTTGGCTTGTGTGGATACTTATGTTCTTGGTCTCTTTATGATTTCAACAAGTGGAATTATTGCATTGTCTTGCTTTATTCTCTTATTTAATTCATATGTTATTGTGTTGGTTACAATAAAGCATCATTCTTCCAGAGGATCATCTAAGGCTCATTCCACCTGTACAGCCCATTTCATTGTTGTCTTCATGTTTTTTGGGCCATGCATCTTCATCTATATGTGGCCACAAAACAGCTTCGTGATAGAAAAGATCCTGTCTGTATTTTATACAATCTTCACTCCTATTCTGAACCCAGTAATATATACTTTGAGAAATCAAGAAGTAAATTCAGCCATAAGGAAACTGAGAAGTAAGTTTCTAAATTTCAGTACAGAATCTCCTTCCCATTCTTTTTAGTTTAAAATCTTCATTATTATATGTAACAGGATTTATGAAACAGCAATTTATGGTCCTTGTAGGAAAAATACATTTGAAGCTTTAAAAGGAAGAAAATCAAAGTAATTGTTTCCAGGAAATAAAAACTATAAAAAACATCAGGATTTACTGTTCAGTTAGGATGTTGAATTATCAAGTCAATAGAGATAAGGACCAAGTAACAAATACACTTAAAGAGGAATGAAATGATTAAAGGAATTAATTACAGTTGTGAACACACAGAAACTCAAGATACCTCCTAAAACATGACAAATGAGCAAGATTTCTGTAACTTTTAGAAATTCTGCACTGCTGTGAAAAATTAAATCTGTCCCCAAACGATCATTTTTCCATATCCCTAGCCACTTCTATTTCACATTTAAAACAATTTGTAACTCCTGGAATTAGAGAAATCCTGTTATATGCAAATATAAAAATACATCTCTATTTTAGATGAGGTGTAAAGAAATGACGTGAGGTGATTCCCACCAACCATATTGGCTGAGGAATATCAGTATCTCGCTCTTCATCCAAACACCTCAGTAATCCACATAGAAGCACTGCTTCAATGTCTCCTTCTGACAATAGGGGTTTATGGGATAGCGCAACACCCCTAAAAATCAGACAATGTTAAAAGGTGTCTTACAAAGCTGATGATTTGTGTTTTATCAGGTCCATGAAAGTTAACATTAGGATTAAATGAAGAAAGATAGCTCATGATAACAATCAAATTTATGAAGAGCAATATTTAATTCTAAATTATAATTTATTTTTGTTTTTTTGAGACAAGATTTCTCTATGTAGTATTGACTGTCCTGGAACTCCCTATATAGACCAGGATGGCCTCAAACTCACAGAGCACCTGTCTCTGCCTCCCAAGTGCTAAGATGAAAGGTGTGAGCCACCACAACCCTGCTTATATCTAAATTATTAGACTGCTCTATTCTTTGGTTAGAATGTTAGTTTCTCTTTAGTAATGCACTGTTAATTTCATAAGTGTGTTATTATATACAAGTTTGATAAGTGTCTTAATCATTATCGTTTTTTTGCACACTAAGAATGATGATCACCCAGCTGACAGTAATTCAAAGTACTAAAAGTTGTAAAATGTTGTGTTTATGTTTACTGTATTTTGCAAATGATCTTTTAAAAATGAAAGCTCACATTGAGTAAATGACTTACTATTATTTGGAATTTACTAAATAGCATTTGTAAAAATGGTATCGAGTAGATTTTCCTAGGTATAGCCACCAAAGGTAAGATATACAGCAAACAAATATTTATGCATATTTAGTTGTTTTTATTTACTAAAGTTACTGAGCAAATGAAGGGAACTACAAAAATTATATATGAATTAAGTATTATATGTAAGAGATGAATTAAGAATCAAATATTTCTAAGTTTTCAGTTTAAGTAAAATTTGAAAGAGATATACTACTTTTCAACTTTGTGGATTTTTTTCATTAAATATACTAAACAAACAAGAAAGTAGGCATAGTGTAAAAATGTGTGATATTGTGTTTAAGATTTTAAGTCAATTTTGAAAATAACAATAGACATTGATGCCATTGGTATAAGGAGACAGCACATTTTAGCAGTGACAGAACTGACTAATTCTGCTTTTGGTTAGTTTGGATTGTTTCTCTTAGTTATAGTTACATTCTAAGGTTCAGTGATCTGATTTATTTAAAGTACTTTAGCTAATGTTTATAGCAACATCCCCAATAATTATTTCATTTAACATTTATTTGTTCAAGGAATTTTTTTTAAATTAAAGTGTTTTCTTTACAATGTTAAATATTTCTTGTATCTCAAAGTATCACTGAAAGAACTATAATGTAAAATGTAATTATCATGAAAATAACTCAAGTATTTCAGTTAAGTTGTTATTTGAAATTTTGAGAAAAAAGAAGAATCTTCTAACTAGAAATAGTAAAATAGTACTCAGAGTAAATGTATATAAGAAGGAAGTGATAACATAAATAAAAACCAGCAACAATATTTTGAAAAAGAGCAAGGAGGGATAAATGAAAGTGGAGTGAGGAAAGAGAAGGTGGAATGACTCAATTATATGAGAATCTCAAAAATAAAAGAAATTATAAAATACATGGAGTGTTTTGGAAAGGATATTGTCAATATTCAGTGAATACACGTGCCCAAATCCTTCAGGAAAGTAATTGGTCAGGACACGGCTTTGCAGTGACATCAGTAATGAGATTGAGAACTGTAGACGTTGTAACCGAGAATGAGGACTGCACAGTCTGTGCTAAAGGAACCGAGTACCACCTTCCTTGGGGTATCACCATGAGAAGTCAGCAGTTACGATGTCTCCACGTGCTACCAAAACACTTAAACATCTTAAATGGCATCCGCAAAGGGTAATTTTACCACCATGTTTCCTAAATACATGGTGCATTGAGAGTCTTTAAGCACAGTAAGAATGGTGACATCTGTCACTGAGTTTCTGAGGCATAAATGAGACCACAAAGCATCACAGGTGAAGAAAAGTCAGTTAACGACAGAATACCATGCCAAGGATGATTTTAAATAATCTACACTTTGATAATAACAGTGTAATAACACTATTAAGGGGGTGTTGAGATATAGAGGATATTTCTGAGTATTAAGTTGTGCAGGCTAAAATGTAGTTGGGCAGGTAGACAAAATGGGTGGTAATGACAATCAAATTCTCCAAACAATACTCTCAGAATTATTGTCACAGAATTTCCCAAATGCGTAAGTAAGAAAAAAAAAGAAAAGAAAGAAAAAATAGGTAGTGGGGCCTGGAGATGAGTTTGACTGATAAAGTAGTTTCTAAATATATCTTGAGGATAATTTCAAATATGATAGCTTCACTGTGAACCAAGTAAAACTTAAGTATTACAGGTCCTGCAAGCTCCTAGGATAACCCTTCAGTTTTATTCAACAGATTCCCTTCTATTGTATAAGATTTTGGCTTTGCAGACCTTAGTCTACCCTAAATCTTTGACTCTGATCATTTTATGTATGTTTAATGACAGAAGCAAAATATCTGTGAGGAACATAAGTGAAACCATTTTATATAACTTAAGAACTAATTCACATGACTTGGAATGATATCTTGCCTGTATAGTATTAGTACTATAAACCTGGTCATGATACTTGGCATACCCTAGACTTAGCCTCTATATCAGGAGATAAAAATGGTGCCACAAATAAATATGAATATGCTTTAAAAATTAGGATTCTAAATCTTATACAGCACACAGTCATGTTCAATGAGTATTACTATCATTCTGGGTGGCCAATGCTTAGTATTGTCTTGATTTCATGATCACATTGTTTGTCAAAAGGTATCTTGTAGAGTATGTATGAGGGTATATATCTCATGCACGCACCGGCACATGACTATAATACCAATGCTGTGGTAGTAGGGTTGCTGTGGGTTCAAGGCTAGTGTGGGTTATGTAGTGAGTACAAAGTCACCCAGGGCCACATAGCAACACTGTGTCCTAACCACTTCCCCAAAGGGGAAATTTTAGGATGAGAAGTAATATGAGAATGTTTATATTAAAATGCGGAGTGAGCAAGATGCAGATATGAATCATGCTTTTATTACTGGAGGATTTAGGCAGGAAAGAAAGGGAGGAGGAGGCAAACTGGGAAGGAAAGACAGATGGATGGAGGGAGGGGGAGAGAATGTGGAAGCAAGAGATAAAAACCGCGTTGCTGAGGGAGGAATGGAGAGAAAAGGAAAAGAGAGGTGCTGAAAATCACAATAACAGGGATATTTGTAGCCCACCAGGACACGAATCCTCAAGTGTGTATGTCATTCAGATGCCAAGAAAACCCCTTTTCCTCTTAGCAATCTGCCAGTACAACTGTCATGTGTCATTGAAAACATTTCTTTATTAAGCTTTGTGTGTGTGTGTGTGTGTGTGTGTGTGTGTGTGTGTGTGTGTGTGTCTGTGTGTGTGAAGTCAGAGGACAACTCTCAGCAGTTAATCCTGACCCTGCAACATTGTGGGATTTGGGATAAAACTCAAGTCTCCAGTCTTTTATGCAAGTGCCTCTACCTTTTGGGTCATTTTTGTGGGCTTAGAAAAACAGTCTCTGTAAGGCATTTTTAAAAGACTTTCCTAGAGTTAGCTACTAGGTAGCTATACAAAAAAATCCTCCCTGCTTGGTCTCTCCACTCTGAGAATCAGTGTCAAAGGAGTATAAGCTGGGATCTGCCCTCAAATCTGTTAGGAACATAGATGAGATCATTTTATATAACTTAAAACCCATTTTATGCTACTTGGAAGAAGGCAATGCCTGTAAGATAAGAGATGCTACCCTGCAGCTCTTACGAGATAGGGCTACTCTGGACCAGGAGTTCAGAGAGGAGTCAAGCCCAAGTCAGGCCTTGACAAGCCTAAAGTGGCATTGATACATATGTAAACCATCACTAACCTGAGCCACTGCTCAATGAAAGGATTTAAAAACTGGAACTATCTCCTAGCAAGTGGACCTGAGTTTGGCTTCTGTGACTGTTGAAATTCTGCCACTGTTGCTGGGATCAGCCATGCTTGCCTGTCAGCAATAGCCACTGGCCAATGCTCTCAAGGACCTTCTGGACCTCCATCAGTGCCTTCCTCCCAGCCGGCCACATCTAAAGGATGTGTTGAGCCTGCAAGCTTCTGAAGCATCCTCCCTGGAGAAAATCCCCAGTGGATCGGTGTAGTGGTAAATTCTACCCAATCAACTATGTCTATTTAACTTTTATATTAGTGTGATATTATAATGGATATCTGTGTGAATAAATTGAGCATATTAAAAAGACATATCTTCTATGGACATCCTAACTGACACAGCCAATCAGCCACAATCTCCACAAAATTCATCTGGGTAAAGGAGAAATCTTTGGCCAAGAACCAGAAATCTAGTTTGAGCGACAATGAGAGTCATTACTTTTCATAAAGAAAGAAATAGTAGTACATGCTTAAAGGTGCCCGAGTCTAAAGAAGACCAGTAAACAGTTTGCTGATGATATTGTTCAGTAGCTAGAGATAGAAGATAACCTAAAATAATAACCACAGCCAAGTCCACAAACCCCGTTTTCTGTGTGGCCAAAAAAAGACAGAGTCAACAAGGAAAGCCACATACCATAAGGGTCTGCTCTCCGTGGAAGATACCAACCCAAGCAGCCTGAGAATGCAAGAAATAATGTTTTATAGGCAGGCTCTAAGCATTCTTCCCCCAGTACTTATACCACCATTGGGAATGGGAAAACAGACCTCTTTATCTTTATTTTTCATTTACTTTTTCTATTTTTCTTGTCTAAATAAAATGTTAGTTCTTATCTTTCTTTTTATTCTTTATCCCTTCTTTGATAATAGGCATTTGTAGACACGATAAAAACAAACTGATTAAATCAGAGCAATCCAAACACATATATAAAACATTTTACTCATGTTCTCTTCCCTTTAATTTTTTATTCTTTGTGAAATTTATACAACATTTTTTATTATAATCCTTTTCATCCTTCAACTCCTCCCAGTTCTCACATGTCTGGCTTCTAGTCCTTTCTCTCTCTTAAAACAAAAACAAAATAGCTATTAAAAACATAGTGCCTTATGTGTGTTGGCCAACTACTCCTGAGCATAGGGCTTGCCCTCCTGTATGTTCCACTCCAGTGTTATTCTACTGTAAGAAATTGAGTTTTCCCCTTTCCCAGCAGCTATCATTTTTGGAATAGCTTCTTAACTGGCCGTGGGATGTTGTACCTACTTCATTTTCTTGCTAGGATTTTGTCTGTCTTGAGCTTCTGCAGGTCTTATGCACACTGTCATTGTCTTTTTGAGTACATTTAAGCATCTTCCCTGTTATGTCTGGAGAAAATGTTCCTTAAAATTGTCCACTGCCTCTTTCTATTACAGTCTTTCCATGCCCTTCTCTGCATAGGCCCCTGAGCCCTGATGGGATAGATGTGATAAACATATTTCCACCCAGGGTCAAGCACTCCAAAGTTTCCTGCATTCTCTAATTTTATTCAGTTATGTGTCTCTATTTAAGCAGTTTCTCTAGTGAGGGCTTGCATGAGTTTAGGACCTGGGAGGAAGTGACAGTGTGTACCAACCCGAAGTCATTTCAGGCCTACCAGCCACTCCTGGGTGAACTGGCCTTGGCAGAGAGATGGAACTGGATCAATCAAAATCGTTCAGGACCACTGGAATTTGAGGGTGATTATCTGTGTTAGAGTGGTATTTATTTGGAGGAGTGTGTGAAAATAAAAGAAAGCACAAAAGGACCTTCAACAAAAGTAGACTGTCTTTTAATCAGTACAATGAGGGGACACAGCTTTGTTGAGGGACTGCATACATATAACACAGAGGCCTTGGGGTTTTGTGTCTACAGGTATAACAATATGTCATTAGAAGTCTTTATTTCAATATTTTTGAGAAGTTCATATTAGTATTTTTATAATTTCTACCTTCCCTATCCTCTGTACAACTTCTCCCAAGTACCCTCTACCTCTTATTTTCTTTCAAATTCATGACCTCATCTTTTAAAATTATTCCTGAAGGAGTTTCTTCATAACTGTTGGAGTAATCTCTGCTCATGTGGGATAGGCCTCCACCCATCCTGAGGTGTTTATAAATACAAGCAATTTTTTATAGTCTAAAACAGAGGGCCTGACTTCAGAAATGTCCAGCTCCCGTGTTACCTGGGCCCATTTCCTCAAGCCTGGATCCCTGCAGGGAGCACAGGTTGGACATCTAAAATTATGCCTTTTTAAATTTGGGGCATAATACCCAAGTCTGAAGTGTTCAGCAGTTTAATGGCTCCTAGGTGGTTGGCTTGGTAGAGATATGTAAACAGTCACATTGTAGGAAGGTTAACTCTGCCATGCAGCAGCCTTCAGCATCCTTGATTATCCTGCCTGACCAATTCTCATTACCAAGTCAATCATTCCCAGGGTAAGAACTGGGCTTATTGACTCCGCCTCTACAACGTAAGTCCATGGCTGAAGGATGTCAGTACATGAACTCATACATGAACTGGAGGCAGGAGCTGATGCAGAGATGCTTAGTGGCTTGCTCACCATGACTTGGTCAGGCTGCATTTTTATACGACTCTGGACTTCTTGCCCACAGATGACACTACCCACGATGGACTAGACCCTGACACATCAAGCACTAATTAAGAGAATTCCCTACACGGTAGCTACAATCTCATCTTAAGGAGGGATTTTCTTAATTGAGGCTTACTCCTCCCAGCGTATTTCCTTTCATTCTTTTTTTTCAAGTTTTCTTTTAAGTAGCATATATGTGCTTTATATAAAATCTTTTTTATTTTTATTGAGCTGTACATTTTTCTCTGCTCCCCTCCCTGACTCTCCACTCCCTACTTCAACCCTCCCAGAAGAACCCCCCACGCTCCCAATTTACTCAGGAGATCTTGTCTTTTTATACTTTCTATTTTCCACGTAGATTAGATATATGTAAGTCTCTCTTAGTGTCCTTACTGTTGTCTAAATTCTCTGGGATTGTGGTTTATAGGCTGGTTTTCTTTGCTTTATGTTTAAAAACCACCTATGAGTGAGTACATGTGATAATTGTCTTTGCGAGTCTGGGTTACCTCACTCTAAATAATGTTTTCAGGCTCTATCCATTTTCCTGCAAAATTCAAAATCTCATTTTTTTTCTCCTGTGTAGTACTCCATTGTGTAAATGTACCACATTTTCCTAATCCATTCTTTGGTGGAGGAACATTCAGGTTGTTTCCAGGTTCTGGCTATGAAAAACAATGCTGCTATGAACATAGTTGAGCACATGTCCTTGTGGCATGATTGAGCATCCTTTGGATATATACCTAAAAGTGGTATTATTGGGTCTTGAGGAATGTTGTTTCCTAATTTTCTGAGAAATTGCCACACTGACATCCAAAGAAGCTGTACCAGCTTGCATTCCCACCAGCAATGCAAAAGTGTTCTCTTTACCCCACAACCTCTTCAGCATAAGTTGTCATCAGTATTTCTGATCTTGGCCATTCTTACAGGTGTAAGATAGAATCTCAGAGTTGTTTTGATTTGCATTTCTCTGATGACTAAGGATGTTGAACATTTCCTTAAGTGTCTTTCAGCCATTTTAGATTCCTCTGTTGAGAGTTCTCTGTTTAGGTCTGTAATTCATTTTTATTGGATTATTTGTCCTTTTGATGTCCAATTTCTTCAGTTTTTTGTATATTTTGGAGATCAGACCTTTGTCTGATGTGGGGTTAGTGAAGATCTTTTTCCATTCTGTAGGCTGCCATTTTGTCTTGTTGACCATATCTTTTGCTTTACAGAAGCTTTTCAGTTTTAGGAGGTCCCATTTATTAATTGTTTCTCTCAGTGTCTGTGCTACTTGGGGCTATATTTAGGAAGTGGCCTCCTGTGCCAATGTGTTCAAGAGTACTTCCCACTTCTCTTCTATAAGGTTCAATGTGGCTGACTTTATGTTGAGGTTGTTGATCTATTTGGACTTGAGTTTTGTGCATGGTGATAGATATGGGTCTATTTTCATTCTTCTAAATGTTGATATCCAGTAATGCCAGCATAACCTGTTAAATATGCTTTCTTTTTTTCCATTTGATATTTTTTGCTTCTTTGTCAAAAATCAGGAGATCAAAGGTGTGTGGATTAATATTCGGGTCTTTGATTCAGTTCCTTTAGTCCCCCTGTCTGTTCTTATGCCAGTACCAGGCTGTTTTCAATACTGTAGCTCTTACAAAACATCAAATATACTGGATCAAAAAAAAAAAGTCCTCTTGCCACATAATAATCAAAACACTGAACATACAGATTACAAAAAAAGAATATTAAGAGCTGCAAAGAAAAAGGCCAAGTAACATATAAAGGTATACCTATCAGAATTATACCTGTCTTCTTAAAAGCAAGAAGATCATGGTCAAACATTATGCAGACATTATGAGACCATGGATGCCAGCTCAGACTACTATACCCAGCAAAACTTTCAATCACTATAGAAGGACAAAACAAGATATTTCATGACAAAACTAGATTTAACCAATACCTAGCCTCAAACCCAGCTATACACAAAATACTAGAAGGAAAATTCCAACCCAAGGAAGTTGGCTACACCAACAAAAACACAGACAATTGATGGTCTCATAGCAGCGAATCCCAAAGAAGGGAAAAACACACAAATTAATATCACCAACAATGAAAACTAAATTAACAGGAGATAGCAATCACTGGTCATTAATATCCCTTAATGTAAATGGACTCAACTCACCTATAAAAAGGCACAGGCTAACAGAATGGATATAGAAACAGAATCCATCCTTCTTCTGCATACAAGAAACACCTCTCAAACTCAAAGACAGATTGTCTCAGAGTAAAGGGTTAGGAAAATATATACCAATCAAATGGACCTAAGAAACAAGCGGGTGTAGTTATCCTGATATCTAACAAAATAAACTTCAAGCTAAAATCAGTCAAAAGAGACAAAGAAGGTCATCTCATATTAGTCACACGAAAAATCCATCAAGAGAAAATCTCAGTATGGAACATCTATGACCCCAAATACAAGGGCACCCTCATATGTAACAGAAACATTTCTAAAGCTTAAATCATACATTAAACCCCACACACTAATAGTGGGAGACTTCAACATTCCCCTCTCTCCACTGGACAGGTCAGCCAGACAAAAAATGAACAGAGAAATAACAGATGTTTTGATTCAAATGGACTTAACAGACATCTATAGAATATTCCATCCAAACAGAAAAGAATATACCTTCCTCTCAGAACCTCATGGAACCTTCTCAAAAATTGACCACATACTTGGTAACAAAACAAGCCTCAACAGATACAAAAAAGTTGGAATAACCCAATGTACCTTACCAGATCACCATAGTTTAAAACTAGAAGTCAACAGCAATACTAATTCCAGAAAACTCACAAACACATGAAAATTAAACAATGCTCACCTGAATCATTAATGGGTCAAGGAAAAAATAAAGGGAGAAATGAAAGACTTCCTAAAATTCAATGAAAATGATTGCACAACATACCCAAATTTATGGGACACAATGAAAGCAGTTTTAAGAAGAAAGTTTATTGCACTAATTGCCTACATAAATGTAGTGATAAGAGCGGCAGGGCTGTGTCCCCGGCACCCGGCCGCCCACATGGCTAGCTTATGCCCGAAATAATTACATGGAAACTGTATTCTTTTAAACACTGTCTGGCCCGTTATCTGTCACCTCTTACTGGCTAGCTCTTACATATTAATCTAACCCATTTCTAATAATCTGTGTAGCCCACGAGGTGGCTTACCAGAGAAGATCTTAACCTGTGTCTGTCTGGAGTGGGAGAATCATGGCGACTCCTCAACTCAGCTTCTTTCTCCCAACCTCCTGTTCTCTTTACTCCGCCTACCTGTGTTCTAATCAATTAAATGGGCCAAGGCAGTTTCTTTATTAGTCATTGACCTTCCTCCATCACATAAAGAAGCTGGAAAATCCCACACACGTGAATCAACAGAACATTTGAAAACTTTAGAACAAAAAGAAGCAAACTCACCTAAGAGAATTAGAGGGCAGGAAATAATCCTTTCATTCTTATAAATGTTTTGTTGTATAAACTAGTCTTATTGTTCTCTCCTGTGATTATATTATTTGTGATAAAGCATCTATTTACTATCAATGATTTATTAAATTGATTTTTATTTTATAATATTACTCTATAGAAGAATCAAGGGAATGGAGTTACTGTTTTTTTCATGGATTATATTTATAGTTTAAAATGTAATGGTATTCAATTCAAGAGTTGTAATTTTTAACTCTCAAAATTATGTGCTAGCTATGTTCATAGCAGCATTGTTTGTTATAGCCACAACTGGGAACAACCTAGATGACCCTCAAAGGAAGAACAGATAAGAAAAATGTGATATATTTACACAATGGAGTACTACATAGCAGAAAAAAATAACGACATCTTGAAAATTGCAGGCAAATTGATGGATCTAGGAAGCATCATATTGAGTGAGGTAACTCAGATCAAAAAAAAAAAACCAAATATCATATGTACTCACTCATAAGTGGCCATTAAACATAAATCAAAGAAAACCAGTCTACAATCCACAATCCCTGAGAAGCTAGACAACAATGAGGACCCTAAGAGAGATATACATGGATCTAATCTAGCTAATCTTCATGAGAAGTAGAAAGAGACAAGATCTTCTGAATAAATTGGGAGCATGGGGGCCATGGGAGTGGGTTGAAGGGGAGGGGAGAAGCAGGGAGGGGAGCAGAGAAAAATTTATAGCTCAGTAAAAATCAATAAAAAGCAGGATCCAACATTCTGCTGTTTATAAGAAACACACCTCAAACACAAAGACAGGCACCTACTCAGAGTAAAGGGCTGGGAAAAGGCTTATCAAGCAAATGGACCTAAGAAACAAGCAGGTATGGCCATACTAATTTCTAACCAACTTGACTTCAAACTTAAATCAATCAGAAGAGACGGAGAGGGACATTTTATACTCATAACAGGATCAATTCATCAAGAGGAAGTCTCAATCCTGAATATCTACGCCCCTAATATAAAAGCACCCACGTACGTAAAAGAAACATTACTAAAACTCAAGGCAGCCATCAAACCGCACACACTAATAGTGGGAGACTTCAACACTCCTCTCTCACCAAT
>NW_026068315.1:346260-362923 GCF_014885135.2 Alexandromys fortis
TTCACCTTCCTAGACATGGACGGAGGGGGGAGGACCTTGGACTTTCCACAGGGCAGGGAACCATGACTGCTCTTTGGATTAGAGAGGGAGGGGGAGAGAAGTGGGGGGAGGGGGAGGGAAATGGGAGGCTGGGAGGAGGCGGAAACTTTTTTTTTCTTATTCTCAATAAAAAATATAAAAAAATAAAAAGAAATGATATGGAAAGGTGAGTAAAAATGGTTTAAATTTACAATTCACTTGCACCACAGGATGCTCCCAGACTTAGCAGTATCCTGTGCTTCATGAGTCACAAACTACGTTACAGAATAGGATTGCATCGGGAAATAAGACTTTCCAGCATTCTGCTGCTCCTGTGTAGTCTGCCTTTGCAGACCTTACCAGAAAACCCTCCTCCTTAACTACAGGGAAGATGAATGATTCCTGTCTCACATGATAGGGGTAGAGTTTCTCTCTCTTGGTGGAGAACCTTAAATCCTACATCCACATCTATTTTTATCTGGGTTATTTATGTCTTGATTTCCAATTAAAAAAATCTTTTTATTTTCTAGATTTCCAACCCATTATCATATTTATAATTGGTTAAGATTTTAATGACAGTGTTTCAGCTTCATGATATTCCATTTATTAACTGTTGTTCTTCTGCTTTTAGTGTCTGTATACTACTGGTGGTGTCTTTCTTTCCAGAATATCATCTCCTGTATCAATGAGCTCAAGCCTATTTCTTCTATTCAGATTGACCAGCATCATTGCTGAGAAGGCGCTTTTTCCCCGTTAAGTGTATATCTTTAGTTTCTTTTTCCTTGCTATGTGGAATTATGTCTGAGTCTCCAATTCTATTCCACTGATCGATGTACCTGTTTTATGTCAATATAAAGCCTTCTTTTTTTTCTATTACTGTAGCCCTGTAAAACAACTTGAATCTGGAATAGTGATATCCCTAAAAGCTTTTTATTATTACTCAGGATTGTTTCAGCTATCTTGGTATGTGTGTGTATATGTGCTTCCATACAAAGATGAAAATTTCCTTCAATTTCTGTGAATAATTGTATTAGACTTTTAATAGAGACTGCAATTGAATCTGTAGAATGCTTTTGGTAGGATGGCCTCTTTCACTATATTAATCCCAATGATCCATGAGCATGGAAGATCATTCCATCATCTGATATCTTCTTCAATTTCTTTCTTCAATGTCCTGAAGTTTGTATCGTGTAAGTCTTTCATTTTATTGGTTAGAATTCTCCTTAAATCTTTTCTGAGGCAATTGTGGAAGGTATTGTTTCCCTGATTTCTTTCTTAGTCCACTTGTTACTTGTACTCAGGGAGGCTACTTATTCTTTTGTGTTACTTTTAAATCCTGCTATTTCAATGAATGTGTTCATCAGATATAGAAGTTTTCTGATAGAGTTTTTAGATTTTTTTTACTATAAAAATCTAATAATCTGTAAATAAGGATACTTGGATGTCATTATTCTTATTTGAATTCCCTTGATTTCTTTCAGCTGTCTTGTTCTTCTAGCTGAGAATATTTCAAGTACTCCATTCGATATGTTTAGAAACAATGTATATCCTTTTTCTACTACTGATTTTGGTGAAATCGCTTTGAGTGACTCTCCATTTAGAATGACACTGGCTGTGGGCTTGCTGCAATTACTTTCATTAGGTTGAGGTATATTCCTTTTTGCTTAGTCTTTCCAGGACTTTAACTCAAAGAGATGTTAGATTTAGTAAAAGGCCTCCTCTGTTTGTTATAGGATGATCATGTATTTTTTGCCTTTTTGACCATTCATATGGTGAGTTACATTTACATATGGTGATTTACATGTGTTGAACTATCCCTTCATCTCTGGTGTTAAGTCAAGTTGATTATGGTGGATAAGTCCTCTATCAGATGCAAGGTTAGTGAAGCTCTTTTCCCATTCTGTAGGCTGACATTTTACCTTATTTTCCATGTCCTCTTCCTTATATAGAAGATTTTCATTTTCAGGAGGTCCTATTTTTTCATTGTTGCTCCTAGTGTCTGTGCTACTGGTGTTATATTCAGGAAGTGGTCTCCTGAGCCAATGTATTCAAGGGTACTTTCCATTTTCTGTTCTATAAGGTTCAGTATAACTGAATTTATGTTGAGGTTTTTTTTTGTAGTATGAGTCTGTTTATTTGTTCCTGGCTGCTCAGTCCCAAAATATCTACACAGAAACTGTATTAATTAGATCATTGCTTGGCCTATTTGCTCTAGCTTCTTATTGGCTAACTCTTACATCTTAATTTAACCCATTTCTATTAATTTGTGTATCGCCACAAAGTTGTGGCTTACTGGCAAGGATCTGTCCAGTGTTTCACCAGAATCTGCTTTGTTACAAGGGCACAGAGAATGAAGAGAGGCCACAACACAAAGTCTGCTACAGGGGTAGGAATGAGATTTGGCGGTTAGATAACAGGGATAAGAGAGAGTAATGATCTGAAGCTCACACATCTGTTTTTCTGGTCTGTTTGTTTCTCTGCCAGCCTTGGCTAGAGGGTTCCTTGAGAAAGCCTGTTGGGGGCTAGAATTACAGAAAGAGTGTGGACAAAGGTTGGAGGTGAAGATTCTCTGAATATGAGGGCAGAGAGAAGGGAAAGGTGGTCTGTAATAAAAATGAGGATGACTTTGGAGGATTGAATTTGGAGGATAGGTGTTAGAGATAAAAATAGGCAGTTATAGGTACCCCATGAGGTATTTTCCTGATGGTGGAAGACCCCCACCCTAAATCCAGCCTACACCTTCTCCTAGCACCCACATAAAAGGCCACAGACGAAGGAGGCTTTTGCTTTGTGCTTGCTTGTTCTCATCCTCTTAGTGACTTCATCTGCCCAACTGCTGAAGCATTTCTTTGCTAGAGTTAGAACCTACTCCTTGAGGATTCCAAGTAGACAGCATTGTTGGACCACCAGCCTGTAAGCCTCTGTAATAAATCACCTTTTAATGTAAAAAGAATAAGAAAATACCCTAAAAATATGCAGTTATGCTTTGTTGACTCCCTTATCCCTACTGAATAGAGACAGAGGAGTGGATGGGGGTAGAAGTGAGGTGGGGAGAGGGAACAAGAGGAGAGGATGGAGGGGGAACTATGGTTGGTATGTAAAATAAATAAATAAAAAATACGTAGTTAGCCTATCTGTCTCCATGGCAGAAATTGCTTATAAGCCCCCTGGGAATGCCTGCTGGAGTTGGGCTAGGATAATAAGTAATAAGTGGAGGGGGGAAGTGTGGAGGACAAGTCTATGTGACTCATGAGAGATGGGAGAAGTGGGTAAGAGAGACTGTAGTAAGTGGTCTGCTACCCAGCTGTATATAAGACTTGGCAATTAAACTTGGAGGAGTGAGGGGAGAGGAAAATATCTGCAATTAGCCTACCCACCTCCTTGGCCTGAGTTTATATCACATTTTCATTATGCATTCAGCTGTTGATGGACATATATTTCAGTTCCAGGTCCTAACTACTGTTGAGGACAGGTCTCAACAAAAATACTTCTTAGAATAGAAAGAAATAAAAGTAATGAATATAAAAAGGAATAAAAATGATAAGATAGAAAACATAAGATGGTATCAGGAGTGTATTTCAGGAATCACTCAGACCCTGAAATCACTCATGTTTATTTTTCCACAGCTTTTATACCCAATGTAAACTAGAGGAGAAGGTAATAAAAGACTTTATTAACATGATATAAAAGATAAACTCACAGTCAAACTCTGAGACATCCATTCATTAGCATTCTGTTGTCTAGGTAGCAAGGTTCCACAAGTCACAATCTCCAAGTCACAGACACTGAAGCCCGCCCTTCCCTAGGTGATCTCATAGTTACAGAAGACAGGAGCAGAAACACTATGCATATCCTGACCACCCATCAGGATGGCACCAAGCTATCTTAACCTCAGAAAGAGCCAGGCCACCACCTCCTGAGGTAGAAGGTGCAATAAAGCCTGTTAGTTTCCAAACACTCTGACCATCAGACAAGCTGAAAATGAGCCTGCATTTTTCAGCCTCCACAAAATATTGTGAATTAAACCACAGTGAACATGGATAATCAGGTATCTCTATTAAATCTTTTGTGTATCATACATGGAGTGCTATACCTGGAACACATGGTAAATCAGTTTCTAGTTTATTGGAAGAGTCCAGACTAATATCCAAAGGGACTAATGTACACTTGTATTTCTTCTGTGAGAGTACTCTGTTCAGCTACATAGTATGTTTTAAATTGGGTTGATTACTTCTTGACATTAACTTGAGTTTTTTTTAAAATATTCTAGACATAAAGCATCTTTCAGATGTGTATCTCACTCTGTGGGCTGGGCCTTCACTTGATTGACAATTATTTTTGTAGCACAGACTGTTTTAAGTTTTGAGAGATATCTGAAGTCATAAGTCACAGACAATCCCACACCAGTTTGGAATTATGATTAATAGAATGGTTATTTATTTAAGGGGGGAAAACTTACAGATCACTGTCCCAGACAACAGGCCTCTGTGCAATCAGGAAGGGAGGCTAGTCGCTGGAAGTGGAGCCGGAAGCCAGAGAGTGAGCAAAGGGCAGTGGCAGCTTTTTTAAAGAGAGAGAGAGACTACGCCCCAATGGGCTGGCATCTCTGCAGCTATTGGCTGAAGGAAAAGACAGAACTCCCGCAACACCTCCCCCTTTTGTTTAAGTAAGAGGGTTCTAAACCTACTACAAAATTATACACAATATGTACAAATATCCTATTCTAACTGGCTTAAATCTTGTATAATAAATAACTTGGCCAAGTCATGAGAGGAAAATAACTACATTTATATAGTCTTCAACTCCATCAAAGATCTGAGAAGGGAAATAATGTTACCTGAGTAATAAGGAAGTGCAATTAAACAACTTCCAAAACATGCAACAAATCACAGAGACAACTAGTTACCTGGGCAATCACCGCAAGGTCACGTTCGCAGTGTTGAAGCAACCAACTTTGGCTAAGTCCTAACATAACTGACATACCATTTTCAAAGGCAAGAAACTTTTCAAAACTATCTTACCCTGTCTTGGCAGGATATGACAGTCCTGTTTTATCCATTTAAGGATACTATGTATCTCTGTCAGTGGTTGAGGTATGGGCATTTCTTTGCCCAAAGGCCAGTTCTGCCAAAAAGAAAGGCTCCATGTGGAGTGTCTTTGGTGCTCAACATTCTTTCAGGAATAGATCGGTGTTTCCAGGAGCAATTGTGTCTCACTACCACAAAACTGAGTTAGATTAAAGGCCATTTTCTACAGCTCTTTGAAGAAGTTGAAGATTATCTATCTATACTGAATATAATCTCTATGTATCTAAAAAACCTGATTAGTCTAATTATAAATGAAAAACATAGATGACTATTGATCTATATAATTCTCAATACCTATCTAACTTAAAAACTAAGACAATAAACAACTGTGCAATAAATGAGGACAATATGACCTCCAAATAAAAACAATGTACAAATATACAATGAAATATGGTAAATATGTATCAATACATAAAAATATATACAAGTATCAGAGGTAGAAATGTACACTGCAATATGGTAAATATATATATATATATAAATGTTTTTAACAGAAGTAAAGAAGTAAAGAATGCATGCATACAATAGTCACTATAATTTAACTTTGTATCAATATACAAGAATCGATACCAATATATTTGTCTAAAAACAGTAACTCACAATTACAAATCTATTATCAGATCATCCAATTATCCCTCTTTTTTTTCAAAAAGATCCCTGAGCTTATAAAATTCCTTCCCCAACCCCCCAACACTCAACCATATACTAATTATAATCAACCGTTAAATGATATCCCTAAACCCAAGGACAAACTTTACTGGGAGAGGGGATGTCATACTCTAGAATTGCTTCCAGCTGTCATGGGGGCGACGTTCTTTCTGGGGGATCCTGTGATGGTTAAATTTCAAGATCAATGTCTTTTAAAATTGCAAATAGTCTCTGAGTATTTTGTGCAGGTCTGGCCAAAATGTTGTATAAGATGTGCACCATTTCAGCTAACCAAGTTGGAACTGTCTTGTGCAGCTGGTACCCACAGCAGGTCTTGTAGTAGTGCTATCAGTATCATGACATCATATCAACCAGGTAGAGTTGTTGTTATGGGGCCCCATCTTCTTCCTAGAAACTTCAAATGTCACTGCAGGAAAAACTCATTGTTCATTGTGAAAAACTTAAACATTAATCATATAGACATATGTAGACATACATATATTCAATGAAAGGTATAATAGATATATTTAATGAAAGGTATGATAGATATGAAGAAAAGCAAAGATGTTTTCTAAACTCATATTTCTTTCTGTCCCATATCATGGCTCTTGACATGAGACAAAAACTCCAGAAACTCTGGGTTTTTCTCTTAACAACAGGCTTGGAATTCGAGAGGGACTAAGCCAGAGTCCAACTCCAAAACCAGATCTATAAATTTAGAAATATGATTTAATATATTTTACTTATGGAACCTATTCGTTTTCTTGATAGTCCCTATTGGGCAGTTATTTTTCCATCTGTCAGTATTCAAACATCCAGGGTCCCTTGAATTTTTCAAAGAATTATAAGGGCTTTGTTCCACCTTACTCAGTCATCTGACTTGTAACCGGCTTTCTCTGATTTATTTACATCAGTATAAAATGTATGGGCTCCAGTTATTGGAGCATCACATACAATTTTAAAAAGAATTTAAGAAATTCTCTTTATGAATTAAGTCTATTACTTTTGGGATAGTTGCTATTAATTTCTCCCAAAAAATAGCACAAGCTCTTTGCCATGGTTCATTGTCTTCCCATAACTTTTTTATTTCTTCAGTAGTAAAAGGCACTATAATTTCTGCTGGGTCTATACCTGCTAGTTGACGAGGTCTCAGCTTACCTTTTATAATTAATTCAGAGACATTTTCCACATAAGTTTTTAATTTTTTTACTTGGTTTATTAGGTATAAATATCCATTCTAAAATAATATATTTCCTCTGCATTAAAATTCCTGTAGGAGAAATTCTGGAAGGCAATATGACTAGGATGCAACTAAGATTTGGGTTCACCCTATCCACATGTGCCTCCTGTAATTTTTCCTCAATCATTGTCAGTTCCTTTTCTGCTTCAGCTGTCAGTTTTCTAGGACTATTCAAATCTTTATCATTATCTAAGGTTTTGTTTAAATGAAATATTAGATCAGCTATTATCCCAACAGCTGGTCGAAGACTGGAAATGTCTCCTAACAATCTTTGGAAGTCATTGACTCTGGTCTCTCCTAATTTGTGCCTTTTGCATTTTAATTTTGTCTAACCCTATTCTGTAACCTAGGTAATTAATATAATTTCCTCTTTGAATCTTTTCAGGGGCAATTTGTAACCCCCATTTAGGCAAGACTTTCTTTACATCTTCAAACATCCTTTCTAAAGTATCTTTATTTGAATCAGATAACAAAATGTCATTAATGTAATGAAAAACTATGGACTTGGGAAATTGTTTACGAATTATTTCCAATGGCTTACTTACAAAATATTGGCACAATGTAGGACTATTGAGCATACCCTGTGGGAGGATAGTCCATTGATATCTCCTAGTAGGCTGAGAATTATTATAAGTAGGCACAATGAAGGCAAATTTTTCTCTATCCTTTTCTTGTAAAGGTATAGTGAAAAAACAATCTTTCAAATCAATAACTACAAGAGGTCATCCTTTTGATAATAGAGAAGCCAGGGAATTCCAGATTGTAGTGGGCCCATAGATTTAATTACCTTGTTAACAGCTCTTAGATCTGTCACCATTCTCCATTTACCAGATTTCTTTTTTACAACAAACACAGGAGAATTCCAAGGGCTGGTTGATTCTTCAATATGGTGAGCATCTAGTTGCTCTTGTACCAGCTGTTACAATGCCTGTAATTTATCTTAAGCTAGAGGCCTCTGTTTGATCCATATTGGCTTCTTAGTTAGGCATTTTAAAGGTAGGGCTGCTGATACCTCTAAAGGTTTGCTATTTGCTGTATGTTCTTGTATAACCTGAATGGCTGGTGACCTTTTTGCACAACACCTCATCATATCCTTCCCAGAATTATGAGTTCCTGAAACTACAAGAATGTTAACCTTGGTATTCTATTGCTGTATCAGGTCACGGCTTCATAAGTTTATGGCAATATTGGCTATATATGGCCTTAGTGTTCCTATTTGCCCTTCAGACCCTATGCATTCAACCCATCTTGTGCTTTGTTTTACAAGAGATAGGGTTCCAATTCCCAGGAACTGAACATCTACCTCTTGAAGAGGCCAATTCGGATGCCAAGATTCTGGAGTAATGATACTTACATCAAAAACTGTGTCTAATAAGCCTTCAATAAAAGTGACATTTATACAGACTCTAAGCTTTGGTCTTAGATCATTAATAGAAGTCTGCCAAAATATACGTTTAATCTGTCCTACTGGGTTTTTTTGACTCATTCTCCATGCATAATTCATCATTTAGACCAGTATTACTTTTTACAGCAGAAATTGGAGCTTTTAATTTTCTTGGTGAGGCACGTTCTCCACTGTGACTGGGAATGACTGGGCCACTTTTGGCTTGGGGGACTGTGAGAGGCCCCTCAAGGGGTTTCCCAATGGTATCAGGTTGCCTTGTCTGTCTGTTGTTGACCTGCATTCGTTGGACCAATGTCTACCTTTACTGCATCTCCTACATATACCTGAAGGTCAGGGTCTCCTGTTTTTGTCACTCCCAGAGGAGATATTATTCCTAGAAATTCTTTGCCTGCAATCCCTTTTCAGATGTCCTAATTTCTACAATTAAAACACCTGGCAGTTTGATGTCTCCTCATTGCTTTGGAAATTGCTTCTCCTACCCAAGATTCATCATTATAGCTAAATGTCTCAACATTCATTGTATGCTGAAACCATTCATCCATAGGTGCTGATCTAGACCTTAAAGTCCCAATTATCTTTTTGCATTCTATGTTTGCATTTTCATAAGCTAGCGATTCAAGAAGTATTTCATCTAGCTTCTGGGTCTGTTACCCTTATGTACAGAGCCTTAACTAATCTTTGCAAAAAGTCAGTAAAGGGTTCTCTATGTTCCTGCCTAATCCTGGTATATGATTTGACCCTTTTCCTTGGATCTTGTATTCCATTCCAAGCATTTAAGGCTGCCTTGTGACATAATGACAATACTTCTTCGTCATAAAGAGCTTGGACATGTGGATCAACACATGCTCCTACACCAAGAATTTGATCTTGGGAAACCTCGACACCTTTTGCTCTTCCTTGTTGTTCTGTATGTTCGGAGTCTTCTCTGAAATAAATTCCAAACATCAAGGAAGGTTCATCATCTAAAACTGCAGACACTAACTGAAAGAAATCATGGGGGGGTAGCTCTGATATTAAAAGCCTAAGTCCTTATCATTTGCTTAGCAAATGCAGAGTGCAAGCCATAATTAATTACAGCTTGCTTAATTTCTTTTAGATCATTCATTCCTATTGGCGTCCATCTAGCTTCTCTGATTCCCTTTGAGCCTTTAGAAGTTGACACTTTGTCAGAATAAATTATAGGGTATATTGCTAAAACCCTGGGTAAGCCAGTTCTAATAGCTGGTGGTGGCATTGTATCCTGTCCTTGTGCCTTCTTTCTCTGTTCACCAGCTCCAATAATTTCTTCAATCATTTCAAATCTTTTTATCATTGTCTTTCTTAAATCCTGAATCTCCTGACCTGCATGAGTTTCTAGTAAAGACTGTATGGTTCTTAGGAGTGCCATATTCTTTCTTAATGATAGAATATTGAAAAGAAAACTGAAACCTAGTAACCAGTAAATCAAGGTATCCCCAAAGTCATATAAACCTTGCATGATATAATCCATTGTATTAGTAAACAAAGCAGTAAAATTTGTGTTGGAAACGAAAACTGCCATATTACCTATTATCCAGCAAGTGGCGCTGTTGCTGAGTCATGACTAGAACCACTGCAAAGGTGATGAAAAATGGGGTCCTGTTTCATGTCCACCTTAGTATTTGTTAAAAATTGGGAAATGCGAGTTGCTCAACAAAGTAATTAAATCTGGTTCCATACACGGAACCAGAAACACAGAATCCAGGGGTAGAGAAGAGCAACCCGGAAGCCGTGTATGCCTCCACATGTTAGAGTTGCCCCGAGGGGTTGCAGCTTTTGTCAACTGCTTGCGCTCTGGTTCACACCACTTAAGCACTGTGCTTGCAATGGAGATTTAAAAATGACTCAGAAAAAAGCAAACCAGGTGCGCAGAAACTTTGTGGGCCTGTGGAGTTTAAATCCACATGGGGAGGCAAACAATAGGGTGCATGGGGACTTGAAGTCAATCTGAGGCATATAAAGGGAATATATAAAGAATTGCAGCAAGAAAAGCCACTGCATAATAGTTTACATTGAACTGCTGGCTCCACACACAGGACACTAGACACAGCTGAGAGAGGGCTCGTGCCAAATTGAGCTGGCAGCAGCCAGCCCAGAGGGGGGAAGGAGGGAGTCCTAAACCAAACGTTTGGGCGCCAGATGAAGGCGTAAGTAAAAAACAATCCCACACCAGTTTGGAATTATGATTAATAGAATGGTTATTTATTTAAGGGGAAAAACTTACAGATCACCGTCCCAGACAGTAGCCCTCTGCACAATCAGGAAGGGAGCCTAGTCACCGGAAGTGGAGCTGGAAGCCATAGAGCGAGTGGACGGCAGTGGCAACTTTTTTAAAGAGAGAGAGAGCACACCCCAATGGGCTGGTATCTCAGCTGCTATTGGCTGAAGGAGCAGAAGGAGCTTCCGCAACAAACATTAACATTTGTTAATATTTGGTTTTCTTCCCTGATATACTGAAATCCCATTCAGACAAGCCTTAACTGTGCCTGTGAGTTAAAGTGTACTTCCTAGTTTTTCTCTAGCAGTTTGATGTTGTCAGGTGATGTGGGTAGGATACTGAGTGAGCAGGGCAACAGCCAATCAAAATAAAGTATAAATGAAACTACATGCAAACATATGCCTTTGTAATCTAAGTAAAAGTTTAATAAGAGGGAGATAGTAAGCCATACATAATGTAAAAGAATGAAGGGTCACTACTTGGAAATAAAGATTTAAACAGAAGAAAGGCAGGGTAAGTGCAGGGGAATAGGAGAAGGGTTTAAAAACTATGGATTATGAAGAAGTCTTATGATTACTTAATTTGTAACTAATTGAAATAATAATAGAAGAAAATGAAGCTTGGTTGGAAGTTCCTGGAATGAGTGAATAATGTTACTTCCAAATATCTGGAGTTTTTAAACAAACAAACAAACAAAAATCTCAGTGCCAAGCACAAATTGTAATGATTATTCTGCCTCTTTAAGAGACAAGCCATGTCCACTCCCTTCCTGCTTGCAGCCTTAGACCCCAACTTTCTGTCTTCCTGTCCCCACTCTTGGAGAGGCAGCCTCTCTCCTTCTTTCTTTCCCCTCTCTTTCTTTCTCCCCCCCTTTCTTTTTCCCCCTTCTTCTCCCCCTTTACCTTCCCCTCCATAACCCATCTAATAAATGTCTAACTTTACTCTGTATGGTATGTTTATCTGTCTCTCTCCCCTGCTGGCCACAGTCACATGGAAACCTTCCACATTGCCTTGTTTGCCATCCCTGCTTGGGACTGGCTGCTTTCAGGACCCCTGCAGCTTGCAGCAAACCCATCTGCATGGTATGCCTATCTGTCTGCCCCTTGCCCACCCACCGCCAACATGGCTAGTGGCCGGGGACACCCAGGGGACCAGCCACCTTTGGAGACCTGCTGTGTGGTGCACCTGGGCCCTGCCTGGGACTGGCTGATCTCAGGGTCCCCCGCCTGCCACCACATGGTCTGCTACTACCGCCTTGGGACCTACAGCATTTTAATTTTTCCATAACACAGATTCCTTCCTGTTAGAGATGGGTTTAGAGTCCTGAGAGAATGAGATAATTGTCATGATAATAATAAAATTATGCATCCTTTCAGATGTTATAATTCTAACTATAGATAAATCTAGATATGAAACAAAAGTGATTAGAATCACTAAATTATTTCAGTAGGAATATACAAAGCCAGCATATAAAAAACATATAAAATTATTGAGAAAAATAATGGAACTATTCTCATTAGTAATAGTCAAATAAATAATAAATAAAACCTGCCAAGAATAAACTTAAGTGAGCAATGGAAAGAACTATCATAAAGAAACATGACACAAGGAAGGAAGGAGTTAAATAGAGCAGTTCAGAACTATGGAACACAAAGAACTTCCTATGTTCTTGAGTTAAAATTTCCACTAAGCTCAAAGTGATTTGCAAAGAATACTGAGGACATATCAAAATATACTATAGAACCATAGCAACAAGCAGCACACTTTTAACATAAAAGTGGATTCATTAAATCAATAGAACATAATACATAATACTCTAGAAGAGAAATCAGGTGTATACCATGAATCGATTCTCAAGAGAATTCCTAAAAATTTATAGTTAAGAAAAGCTATCTAAAGCAAGCAAGCAAACAAACAATGATAAAACAAAAGAAAACTTTGTTTTTGTAAATGGCATGGCTCTAGAGATGGCTCAGCCATTAAGATCAAGTGCTGCTATTGCAGAGAATTTGAGTTCAGTTTCCAGCACTGGTGTCCAGTGGCTTTCAACCAAGTACAACTCCAGTTCTGGTGAGCTGCTTGATTGTAATACTGTTAACGTTAGTTGAGATATGGAATTTGGCTAGATTCCTGTCAACAGATAAAAATAAATATAAGAAATCACATAAAAAGAGTGAAATTCTATTGTTTACAGGAAAGTGAATGGAAATCTAGGACATAATATCAACCAATATTAGCCAGGTGCCAAAAGAAACATGTCACGTATTTTCTCTAATAAGGTGGTTGGGGGTTATGGTGTGCGAGGGCAGGACATTGAAAATAGGAGAGGAATTACTGAAGTCTGAAAGAAGGAAGAAAGTATCATTTTAATGTGTAAACTTATGTGAAACAGCTCATTCAGGTCACAGTGTTAATATCTACAAAAATAAGAATATTAACAAAGAAATTCACTCCTTATTTCTACATACATTTAAGACCCCCCTCAGCACACAAGCAACCTGCCCACACATTAAAGTAAGCATACACACACACACACACACACACACACACACACACACACACACAAAGTGTGTTCTTGGGACAATTTGAAAACATCTATTAATGGGGATTTTTGCTCTTTTCTGTCATGCATGATGCTGAAGAAAATTTTGAAATTTTATTAATTAGTAATTGGTTAGTATTGCCTTTGCAAAATGTTTAGTTGATTTACTCATAGTTTTTCTTCTTTAAAATAGCAAAAATTAGAAAGAACCTATATGTCTAGTAATTACAAATGGCCATTTAAAATATAAGGAAAAACTTATAGCATCAATACAGATAATAACTGTGTTATTACTAATGACTGTACAAAACAAATTACTTTGTGTGTTCTCAAAAACAAGCCAATATTATGGGTTTGGAGAGATCTATGGAATCAGGCAGGTCCCTAATTACCCCTTTGACTTAATGTCCTTAATTCCTTGATAATAATGTCATCTGGCAGCAATGATTCTAGCATTGTTTATCTGATTGGTGATCAAGTTAGTGGTATGTGGAGTATGCAGGATCTGATTATGATAACCAGTAGACAGGATTTTAGAGGGCCAATGAAGGAGGGAAACCACCTTAGCCACATGCATCAGTCAAAATTAGTTTGAGTAATTTTTGTCTCTTTTTTTTTTTTCTGTAGAGCATCTGTTTGTCAGAGGTGTGAAAGCAGCTCCTTTTGGTGAATTGTTGGAAACCATGATAATGATTAAGTAACAGGTCAACAGTAGTTCTGTTGTGCAGAAGTTGTTCTCAGTTATCCAATTTCTTAATTAATTTATGCTAATATTTTGATGTACTATCAGTAGTTTTTGAAATTCAGCAGGCTATTTTAAAAATTTCTCTTTGTAATCCAGCAACAAGTCCTGGGATCGGTAGCAGAAAAGCCACGGTGGTGGCAAGCATAGTGGAATATGATGGTTGTGAGAAATCATCACAATCTTTTCAGAAAGAGCTCTTGTAGTAAGGAGGAGCGGGCTGCCTCCTGCCTAGCTAGCTTAACCCCTGAAATAACCACACAGAAACTGTATTCATTAAAACACTACCTGGTCCATTAGTTCTAGGCTCTTGTTGGCTAACTCTTGCGTCTTGATTAAACTCATTTCTAATAATCTGTATGTCATCACAAGGTTGTGGCTTACCTGGAAAGATTCAGCATATCTGACTCTGGTGACTCCATGGTGGCTCTCTGCCTGCCTTCATCCTCCCAGAATCCAGTTCTGTCTTTCCCACCTACCTAAGTTTCTGCCGTATCAAAAGGCCAAGGCAGTTATTTTTTATTCAACCAATGAAAGTAACACAAATACAGAAGGACCTCCTATATCACTTCCCCTTTTCTGTTTAAACAAAAAGGACAGGCTTTCATTTTAACATAGTAAAATGACATATAACAATACAGTTATCAAGCAAGTTACAGTTACAATATTTATATCTATTTTATCTTTTATCATAACAAAGGAAAACTATAACTATAACTAACCATTCTTCAACTCCATCAAAGACTCCAGAAGGATATAATATTACCTATGTAAACAAGAAGAAGCAACTTCTGAAACTCTAGAAATGATAGAGACATCTTGCTGCCTGTACAGTCACCCAAAGTTCTTTTGTACTGTTGGGGCATCCATCTCCAGCCTACAGGCCCATAGTATCCAGCAGACTTTTCCATGAAGCAGGAAATTTTAAAGACAGTTCAGTCATTTTATTTTGTATCCTGCAGAATGTCTCACAGACTCTTTTATGAATCAGGAACCCCAAAGGATCATGTCACTTTTAGGCAAGTTCAGCAGTTCTCTCTCTGCAGGTTCTTTGTGCCCAGTTAAACAGTTTAAGCAAGAGCAGTTTCTTGCCCAAATGGCTAACCAACTCCATAAGGAGCCTCTTCATTGCCCATCTTCCTCTTGAAGTAGCTGGTGCTGCCAGAGACAGACTTGTGTCATTGTCATGAAAAGCCCTAAGTTATTAAAACATTTTAAGTGCCATATTCTGTAGTCTTTGAAAGATATGAAAAATGCCTATCTAACCAAAATATATCTATATATATCTAGAAAATCTAACTAACATGACTACAAGCTTGACTATTATCGGAGATTATCCATTAACAACCTATATTTCCTAATTATACATTACATTTTTAAATGAACTACACAATCACAATACCTTAATCAAGAGCAGAAATACATATACAAATAACAAGTTTGACAAATTTATATCAATAAACCAAGATTATACCAATTCAAATTATTTATATCTATAACATATCCCCCTTTAAATGGAAAAGAACATTTGTAAACAGAATTTGGGAATATGGGAACAGTTTTTTCTCTCCAAACTGATTCCTGCTGTCTGGGGGTGCTGTTATTCAGGTCTTTCATGGTATAACCTGTCTGCTAGGTTCATCTCAGTTGGCAGTTGAGTGAAGTAATTTTTTTGAGGGTGTTCACAGCAACCTTTCAGGAGGGCATGGTCTATCATACCATATTGGGATATAAGCAATCCACAGGGTCTCATCTTCTGTGAAAACAAAAGAAGAACCTCTTTTCCAAAGCACCATATCCTTAGACCCAAATTCTGAAGTCATAATACCTTTATAATATTCATTCTGGTTTAGCTTGGCAGCCCAAATAATGAGATGTCTCTCTATACTTAGCTTCTTCACAGTCAAAATATTTAATGAAAACATGATAATACATATATTCCAGACTCTTTGTGAATTTTCCATTTTTACGTGGCTTATTTCTCTTTACTTCTTTTAATCTATGACTATCTGTGCTCTGTCTCTTTAAAGAATTTACCCTTTGTTTAAAGCATTAACTTTATTTTATGAGTCTCTATAATCTTTATCTTTTATCTTTCAAGACTTTGTACATTTATTCCACATTGCAACCCATTTAGAAGTCGCTCATGTCTGAATCTGTCCTATTGCATTGTCTTTAATTCTCTACTGTCTTGAAGAGTTTTAAAAATGCTAAGTAGCTAGATTGTGGCTGCTCTGGATGTTGGCTCCACCTCTCTCCAATTTCAAAATGGTGGACATACCATTTATGTTAGCTCTGGGGCTGCCAGGTAGGAGCCATACTCAGCATTTTAACTCTGAGACTGAGCATACGGCACATAATCTCTTTCTTTCTGAGTTACAGCCAAATCTGCTATGCAAAGCATTGCACAGCCTGGAAACATCTCTGTGTATGTTGGCAGGAATCTGCCATGCTCTCCTGCTTGTGCACAGCTAGTAGACCTGATCCCACCACTTGCCCAGGCAGGGAGCACCAAGCCATAGGCATGGTCTCAGGTACTTTGTTCCCGACCGTGAGTAGGCACACAAACATCTGGGCTCACAAATGCCATTTAAATGCTTAATAGCTGGTGTTTGTACTGGCAGCACAGCCGAGGAAGCTGGATTTTAAAATGGCGTAGCTTTGTTCCTGCTGCTATTTCTATTTATTTATTTATTTATTTATTTATTTATTTATTTATTAAAAATTTCTGTCTCTTCCCCACCG
>NW_026068315.1:368568-370324 GCF_014885135.2 Alexandromys fortis
CCAAGATCCCTCTCGCCCCTCAGAAGGGTCTTCAAGAACAGGACCCGGCTCCTGTTTGCCAGGGACCTCGCCAACCAATGGCCTACCTTTTTGATTTAATTGTAGTGGGACGATCTGCTCTCGGTGTTGCATGCTGGTCCCTGCTGCCTGCATCCTCTTCAGCCGCACCCCTGCGGCCTGCGTTGCCTGCCTACTTTGCTTGTCTGCAGGCGCCTGAGTAGCTCGTCTGTGTGTGCCTGCCCCTGCTGCTATTTCTGAGTTGGGAAAATTTCTCTACGGCACCGTGACAGCAAACAGCAAAAGGCTGTCTCAAACTCTGTTTTTATTTTTCCTCTGTGTCTAGAATGCCTTTTCAAGCCCTCTCAGGTTTTACATTGAGTTAGTCAATCATGTTGAGATGCCAATCTGTAGTAAGGAGGAGCTGGCTGCACCCCGCTACCAGCTAGCTTAACCCCTGAAATAATCACACAGAAATTGTATTAATTAAAACACTGCTTGGCCCATTAATTCTAGCCTCTTATTGGCTAACTCTCACATGTTCATTCAACCCATTTCTAATAATCTGTATGTCACCACGAGGTCTTGGCTTACCGGGAAAGATTCAGCATGTCTGACTCTGGCAACTCCATGGCAGCTCTCTCTGCCTGCCTTCATCCTCCCAGCATCCAGTTCTGTCTTTTCCACCTACCTAAGTTTCTGCCCTATCAAAAGGCCAAAATAGTTTCTTTATTCAACCAATGAAAGTAATACAAATAAGGAAGGACCTCCTATATCAACCTCTAGTGATTCTATTAACTGATTGTTAAATTATTGTCAAGTAAAATAGATATTTAACATATTCTATCCTACATAAACCCTGCAAGGAGATCAGAATAAGTATTGTTTTTACAGAAAAAGTCCATCCTAAGGACAACCTTTACCCAAAGGAGGTGTGATGAAAAGTAGAATTACAATAAGAAGAAGCATTAGTGCCATTGAAACATAGGCAGAAGAGGAAAAAGAAATTATTAGTAGGAATATCAGCTACAGATTTAAAAATGTTAGTGGGGCCATGTTCCATTTGCCCCCTCCAATATCCTTGTATAATTTTCATTGGAAACATTTATTCCATAAGAATTTCTTTTTAAGAGCCCATGAATAAGAGGATCTCCTCTGACACATAGGAGTTTTCTTGATGGCTTTCTAATGCTAGATGGACTCAGAGGTTATGATTGCTAACATACACAGAGTTGTCCTTTGTTACTAATAGTGTAGTTGCAAAAAGGGTAACTATGGGCACATTAAGTTAAATTGAAGTGATTAACAAATCTTACCTTCCCTTTATTATCTTACCAAACCTATTATTTTCATTATCAGAACCATTTAAAGAATATTTGATTATGCTAAAGTCTATATTACACTGGGACTGTTCAGCTGGATTAATCCATCCCAAGTGTCCTCCATGCATCTGGCTTAGAATCTTTGTTCCCCATCTTTTGTAAAAATTCATGAGCACTCATGGACAAAAAGCAGTCTTTGTATGATAAGGACATATCAGTGTTTTTTCTATCATAGGAGTGCCTTATATTTCCCCTGTAAAGATGCATTTAGGTTCTATTTGCATAGGTTGAAAATAAGATAATAAAACTCTTAGACATAGAGCAATCATAGTATAGAGTCCAACAGCAAGAACGTGATGCTTAGAGTTATGTTAAAGAATTAAACCTTAGACAGTTTGATTTTTTTAAATTTATTTATTTATTTATTAAAGATTTCT
>NW_026068315.1:372653-373984 GCF_014885135.2 Alexandromys fortis
CATTTAATTTGATGTTGACTATTGGCTTTTTGTATATTGATTTTATTATGTTTAGATATGTTCCTTGTATCCCTGATCTCTCCAAGACTTTTACCATAAAGGGGTGTTGGGTTTTGTCAAATGCTTTTTCAGCATCTAATGAGATGAACATTTTTTTTCAGTTTTGTTGAAATAGGAGCAGCGGGGCTGCGTCCCCAGCACCCCGGCTGCCTGCTAGCTTATGCCCCGAAATAACAACACACAAACTGTATTCATTGAAGCACTGATTGGCCCATTTCTATCTAGCCTCTTCTAGGCTAATTCTCGCACCTGGACTAGCCCATTTCTAATAATATGTGTAAGCACCCCAAGGTGCGCTTATCAGGAAGATTCTAGCCTACGTCCATCCTGGGTCGGAGCTGCCTGGGAGAGCAGAGCCTGGTGCCTCTGCTCCAGAGAGCAGAGCTGTCAAGTCTGAGCTCACTTCCTCTTCCTCCCAGCATCCTGTTCTGTTTACTCCTCCCACCTATGTTTTAACCTATCAGGGTCAAGGAGTTTCTTTATTGCTTAACCAATGAAATCAACAGATGACACTCCCACATCACAATTTATTTATATGGTGGGTTACATTGATAGATTTTTGTATGTTGAACCATCCCACATCTCTGGGATGAAGCCAACTTGATCATGGTGAATGATTTTTTTAATGTGTTCTTGGATTCTGTTTGCCATTATTTTAATGAGTGTGTTTGCATTTATGTTCATGAGTGATACTGGTCTGTAATTCTATTTATTGGTTGAGTGTGTGGTTTTGGTATCAGGGTAACTGTAGCCTCATAAAAAGAGTTTGGCAATGTTTATTCTGTTTCTCTTATGTGGAACACTTTGAGGAGTACAGGTATTACCTCTTCTTTGAAGTTCTAGTAGAATTCTGCACTTAAACCATCCAGCCCTGCTATTTCCTTATAGATTATAGGTCTCTTTTAATTTTAATTATTCACCTGGTTTTGAGTTAATTTTGATATGTGATACATATCCAGAAAATTGTCAATTTCTTTTACATTTTCTACTTTTGTGGAGTAGAGATTTTTGTTGTATGACCTAATGATTCTCTGAATTTCCTCAGTGTCTGTTGTTATGTCTTCCTTTTTATTTCTTATTTTGTTAATTTGGATGTTCTCTCTCTGTTTTCTGGTTAGTTTAAATAAGGGTTTGTCTGTCTTGTTGATTTTCTCAAAGAACCAGCTCTTTGTGTCATTGATTCTTTGAATGGTTTTCTGCATTTCTGTTTTATTGATTTTATCCCTAAATTTGATTATTTTCCTCTACTCCTCCTGGGTCTGCTTCTTTCT
>NW_026068315.1:378582-387698 GCF_014885135.2 Alexandromys fortis
TTCAGTCAGATAATGGCCCTGAGTTCACTTCCCAGATTTCCCAAAACTTGTCTAAGGCTCTTAACATCTCTAGGCATATCATATCCAATACCACCCTAAGTCTTCAGGAAAGGTAGAATAAACTTAAAATGTTCCTTAAAAATGTTCTTGTTAAAATGTCACAGGAACTTCACCTCAACTGGGTAAAACTCTTGCTTCTGGCCCTCCTTAGGCTTAGGGTCCTTCCCAAAAGCCTCCCTTTCATCTCACCCTTTGAAATAATGTATGGGCGGCCAGTTTTAACCCCTGGCCTCTCACCTAAAACTTCTCCCCTTCCTGATCACCTGCTTCCTCCCCTGCTATCTCATCTATGCTCCCTATTATGGGATTTTACTGACCACTCATTACCTCAGCCATGTGCTAACCCATGCCCACCAATGATTAAAATATGAGATCAGATATTATTTTCTCCCCCAGGTCAACATCCCTTATCTTTTTCCCTTAAATGGCAGGGTCCCCTCAGAGTAATTCTTTTGACTCCCACAGCTGCCAAGCTTGAGGGAATTCCTCATTGGATTCACCTGTCACATCTTAAACCATTTACTCTTCCAGCTCATACACAATAACTCAGACAGGACCCTGTTCCCTTAGGTTCCAGAGGACACCAAGATCAGCCTCTCTTGCTCCATTTCAAAAAAATAAATAAATAAAGGCCCCATTCTTATTCAACTCTCTTATGCCAACATACCCTCCCTTCTACTCTTTTTCCTATATACAACTTCTCCATATACCTCCAATGTCATGCTTAAATTCCAAATAACCACTCAGCTATTATTACAGGAACCATCATCAAACATAGAGCCAGAAGTACAAGGACTGTCATAAGCCCAGGTGGTAATAAACAATAATAAATTTGTAGCCCACAACTCCAAAAAATCTCACAAAACAAACCTTAACATGACAGGCTCGCCACTGACTGCAGCGTGTCTCCTGGATGCTGAGGTAATGTCACGATGCACTCTATTGTTATAATCATAGATGGTTAATATGTCTAAAATTTATTTCTTTCAAAACATTTTTATAAGTTCCAGGGAGCCAGTTTGACCCACCTAAATGGACCAGACTTGCACGGAATAAGTATCATTTAATTCTTTCTTTGTCATTCCTGGTCTCGGGAACCCCTAAACTCCCACCTTCTATCTTCCATCTTAAATGTCTCCTCTATCAATCACTCAGGAACCCCTTACCCCCCCCCATCTTCCATCTTAAACCTCCCCTCCATTAATCACTAGGATATAAGTTTTTTTCCTCCCAAATGTAATTTTTGTCTTTCCAGCATCTTGTGGGGGTCCAAGCTGCCAAATGACCCAGTCCCTCAGAGCCTGGAAATACAGTCTTAATCAGCCACCCCAGGATGTGGTCAGACATCCCAAACTCCTCGACGCCCACAAAGTCAGCATGAAGCAGTTATGAAAGACCTTGCTGTGCCCAATTACCACCCATTAAGATCCTCACCACCCAAAATTTTTATAATAAACGAAAGGGTGAAATGTAATTTTTTTAGCTACCCATAAGGCTACACTTCCGGGTTCTAAAGCAGGCACATATGGGCGGATCCTTGAGAACAGGACCCGTGACCCATGTGCGTGCATTCGTTGTTACCTCCACCCATGACTGAACTAACCCCCTGAGTGTGCATGCGTGAGTCACCCCACCATCTGCATCATCAGCATCTGACGTGCTCATGCAAAGCCCCTGTACACAGGTGCAAGGCTTAACGTCGCCTGTCATCAGCGTCTGATGTAGGTACATCTTTCCCCTCCTGTGCATGTGCTAGGAGGCCTTTAAAAGCTGTATGCGCCATCTTTATGCTCTCTTTTTCTTTCCACACCATTTCCTTAGGCCCTGTGAGCACAATCTCTTTTAATAAACTCCTAAGTGGGTTCGTTTGTGTCTCGTGTCTTCTTATCATTCCTGCTGGACATTTTCAGTAACTGTGTAAAAACCTTAAAGTAATTCATACTCCATTCATCAATATCAATGCTTTCTGTTATGTGTGGGGTGGGGGTCCTAAGAATAGGAGACAGACTGTCCAGGTGCTTAAAATTCATAGAGAACACAAACTTTCAATTGCTTTAAACAATAAGAACAAAATTTAGCCAATCCCCTTGCACGACACAGACAACGCTATAAAAGCTTAAAAAAAGTAAAGTTACAAAATCAAAATATGAACTTTATAGTCCTTTACAATTATAATGAAAAATTAAAGTCCTTAATTACAAAAGCAGAATTACAATTCTTATTTAAAAGTATAGCAATTGCATCAAAATGATAGCACATTACAAGAAGTATCATAAAAGAAGTATCATAAAACGCCATTGTAAACAGATTCCCAAGTCTGTACACATAGCTGTGGCAGTATATTACCAAATCATGCATTCTTATGGACAGAATTGGAGAGTTTAAACATTATCATTCTTGTATGCTTATGTAAAAGAAAAAGTCAGAATTGAAGTCACTCTTGGAGAAACATCAGAGCTTAGGTGGAGAAGATTCAAAGACCTTTTCTAAACTTTCTCCAGTTGAAGAAGGCCATGATTTATATTACGCTCACCTTGCTGCTAAGTCTGAGTACTTGAACAAAGACAGAGGCCTGCTGAACCTATGCCCTGGTAGTCCTGCTTTGGGTGGTCAGGGTGAGCAATGTGGAGCTTGGGAACATGGGGGAGATGAATTGCTGGTGAGGTGTGGACCAGGTATCATGAGTTATGTGACATGCTGGCAGCTCTAAGGCCATTATCTGCCAGCCCCTTCCAAAAGCAGTTATGCACTTTTTGGTTTTTAAAGATGGAAGTAGTGGTGTGAACTGCTGATATCAGTGAATTATAACATTTTCATGAATATTCATAAATATTTGTTATATGCCCATTAAGGTATCTAGTGTCAGGTCAGTTCCTGAAGCCAGTATTAAGTAAATATTTGGTGAAGTAATCAATAAAGTTGTGAATGAAGATTTTATCCACCAGAGAGATAGTAGATGGAATCTGGAAGAGGAAATAGTAAAAATAACTTCAGATACTCAAAGTCGGATGATTTATTTCTTGACTGCTCCCAGCCAAGCCCAATAAAACTGAGCTGACAGTGATTGCACCACAGAACCTGCTCTACAAGTCCTCTTGCAATCCAGGCAGGTCTGACAACTTCTGGACAACACAGCAAACTAGGTTCACAGGTTCCCAGAGCAAAATTTGCCCTGATAAGATAGAGCTAATTGCCCACTGTGGACTCCGGCCAGTTGTACTGAGATCAAGGCAGATTGAGAAAGTTGACACTTAGCCACACATAAATTAAAACTCAAGAGCAGGACTACTCCCTACTGCTTCTGGGTGACATAGATTTTTCCCTCTCAAAATGAAAAAGTTGCTTTTGAATCTGCAAATTGTCTACAATAGAAAAAAAGCATAAGTCAAATGGATTCAGCTTTTATGGCAAACAATAATTAGACATCATTATTTGGAAAGTTTTGATCTTCTTGGAGTGAGCATATATTGTAAGATGCACAGAGAAGTTCCTGATCATCATGTTTTTTATTCATCTCTCAACAAAATCCTGTTTCAGAAATTGGGAGAATATTCTAGAATCAGTGGCCTCAGCGATTCTGAAGACAGCATTTCCTCTGCACCTTCCCAGCACAAACAAAGAAAGAAACCGCAGGCATGCAGTTGTCCTGTTGACTCCCCAAGGAAAGGAGAGGGCTGGCGGGGACTTCTGATTCAGTTTCCTAGATTATAGTGGAATATTTTTTTTAAGTCCATTATTTTTTAAATTGATTTTTATTGAGCTCTACATCTTTCTCTGCTCCCCTCCCTTTCTCTCCCCTCCCTTTCAATCTTCCCCCAAGGTCCCCATGCTCTTATTTACTCTGTGCATTCCAAAGGGTATAGCAAAATATAAGGGTTTGGTAATTTCAGCAAACCCAGGTATCTAAAGACACAATATCCAACAGCTTCTAGGAACTCTCTAACATATTTCTTGGTGGGTGGAACTGAATTTGCATTATGGCCACTATGTTGGCCTGGGACACTTGTTCTTTACATTTTATTACTTCACATCACATGTAAGTAACCTGTAAAAAGCAAACTTGGGATTTATTTTTAGAAACTCTATAGCCTAACTGGGCTACAGTTTCCAAAAGGCCTTAAGTAGATCTTAAATAGTCCTCCTTATCTTTAGTGGCCAATAATAAATCGCTGAGATAATGAAGCAAGGTTACTTCCATATTCCTATGGAATAAATTTAAATCCTAGTTGAGTGCTTCATTGAAGATGGTGCAAGAATTTGGAATGTTTGAGTCATTCTGGTCCAAGTTAGTTGTCCAATAGCCCATATTCGGGGTAGGGCCATTCAAATGCAAAGATAGGCTGACAATTTGACAGGAGGTTGAGAGCAAAGCAAAAAGTCACTTGATCCCACAGATCACCAGAGAAACCAAGAATGTCAAGCACACAGGATAATTTTTCCAAAGGGAAAGATTTAAAACAGTTCTTCCATCCAGAAAGCCGAGAATTGGAGGTGATTATCAAACTGATGATCTGTGTTATCTGTTAGGCCAGCTCATATCAATGTCCTACAGACATGACCAATGGTGGCTATTAATATAAATGACTCTTGTAGCCAAGATCCCACTACTGGGCCCAGAGATGTGTAGTAGACCAAATGACCTTTCTGCTATCTGTATGGCTGAGATCAGGCCATTCTCTTAGGCCTTTAAACTAGCACAGGAGACATATCTCTACAACCCACCTTCTTAGAAGAAAGAACGTGTACCCTGAATTGAATTTCGGTATAAATATGCCTCATTAAGCAATGGGAATTGTGTTATACCAGGAAACTTTATTTCAAATTATACTGAGCTTAAATACATTAGGAATAAATCACCTGTTATTGGGCTTCCCAAAGTCTGACACAGTTTGACTAAGTCTGTCTGACCTGGATTTTCATTATTTCTCTTTCTGCAGCTTTTTTTCATGCTTGGATGCCTGCTGGGAACTCTTCAAGAGGGATGAGGAAGAATAAATGTTTTAAATCTAATACAGTGCAAATAGTATGTTCTGGTTGTAAGAGATTGTAATAGATCGAGAGCAGGAATCTGGAACGTTTGGGTGGAAGATTTCTACTATCTTCACTTCCCTCAACTCTCATATTGGTCGATAGCCTTGAGTTTCAGGCTTTTGGACAGGAAATGAGGTATTTCAGACTGACTTTCAAGGAATAAGTGTGCTTGCTTCAAGGAGGCAAACTTGATGAGAACCTTATTTCTTTCCCTGGCTTCTGATGAGGAACCGCTTGATGAAAATGGGCAAAGTCACAGAAATTAGTTGTACTATGACAGGTGGCACCTGTGTGGCCAAACCAGAAAGATTCCTATTTCAACAACTTTTTCCATTTCTCTTCTGGGGAATAGGTTGGATTTTGGAGGCATAGTTATTATGCACTTATTGGGAAGGTCATAGTTAAAAACCTGTGCTTATTGGGCAGGTTACAGTTAAAAACCTTAGCAATGCCTTCCAATTGCACCATAGTAGTGTCTCCTGAGATCTGAATCTTGAAGCTTGTTAAAGTAATCCCACTTTAGTAAAGGATAGGAACATTCAGTAATAATGATAAAAGAACAAACAACAGTTCCTTGTCCTAGGTTAATAATCTGGTTTGTGGTGTATTTATTTTCTATGATATTCCCTGTATTTCCATTGTTTGGTTGGCTAAGAGGTTATAAGAGCTCCTATATGGGTAGCCCTAGTGTCCACCAGAAAATGTACAGGCTGGCCTCTGAAGGTGATCATCATCATCGGCTCTCAGGGGTCTAGTTCAAAGGAATCTTGACCTCCCTAATCCTCCATAACTAGGATTAGTTTGGATTTGGAGAAGATACTATTGTGAACATTCTTTTTTTTTTTAGTGACCCATTTATTTGTAGTAAGTGAATTGGTTCTTTTTTAAATGTTTACTCTTTTTATTAAGAGGATGGACAGGGTGGAAAATTACTTGGGCTTGTAGTACAGCCATGATGGCCTGGCCCAAGTTCTTTGCCAAAAGATCTTCTCTGCTGTCTCTGTTGTCAAACACTTTCTGGACTATTTCTAATAGTTCTGACCCATTCCTTACTGCAAACCTATCCATCTTTTGAATCTTTCTACATATTTAAGGGGCCAACAGAATACAATGGCTAGGTTAACCACATTGAGATTTGCCAGGGCTTTTGGGTCTTTAGAGGTGTGTAACTAATAAGCATCCAGGAGGTGTTCCAGGAAAGCAAAAGATAATTTATCTGGGTTTTGTTTCACATCTGCTACCTTAGATATATTAGCAGGCTTTGGGGCTGCATAGATCATGCCTTCTACAGAATTTGTTTGTACTCACTGAGTGACCTCCTACCTCCATCTGTGTTTTTATCCCACTGAGCAGAGCAAGGTCAGTTGTCTCTACCCTCTGGTCTTCAGTCGTTGAAGCTTTTTAAAGGAATCCATTCCTTCTCTTCAGCAGTGAAGAAGGTACAAAGAATCTACTGACAATCTGTCAGTTCTCAACCCCACATGTTGGAGAGAAGAGGGGGTTCATGCCAACATTTGCAGGTTCTCTTTGATCCCAGGTGATATGCAAGCTTGGAGAAAGGTGGTCTTGGGGGAGGGATGCTCCTTAGAACCCAACACTTCTAGCTTCTCCTTCTTCTCACTTTTTTGTCCCTTTCCAGTGCAGACTGACTAATAGGGTGGCCTATGGCAGAGAAAAGGCTAAGGAGCAGCAGAGGGAGGTTGATGGAAATGAGGTGAACATGGTCAATGAAGATAAGAAAACATTCAAGAAGGGAAGTAGCAGAAACTTCTTCCTATCTATAGTGGAGAAGGAGACATAAGATAGGAACTGTTAGAGAACCACCGTAGGTTAGCAAGGATGTTTTCCTAGAATAAGGATTGGAGTAGGAGTTGGGAGGATTATATGGGATGCCTGGAGGGTATAAGTTGAGGAAAAGACAGACTGAGGTAAGGCAGAACTTGGGGGGATAAGAAGATGCGAGGAGGTAAGAAAGAAATAGTGTATTGCATTGACTGTGTAGATTGTCATTTTTTGTTAAGATTGCCATTTTTTTTATTATGTTATTTCTACCTACTCAAGAGCATGGGAGATATTTCCATTTTTTGGTGTCTTATTCAGTTTCTTTCTTCAGAGATTTAAAGTTCTTGTCATACAGGTCTTCCAATTTTTTGGTTAGAGATATTCCAAGATATTTTATTTTATTTGTGGCTATTGTGAAGGGTGATGTTTCCATAATTTCTTTCTCAGTCCATTTATCATCTGTGTACAGGAGGGCTAATGATTTTTTAAGTTAATCTTGTACCCTGCTACATTCCTGAAGGTGTTTATGAGTTGCAGAAATTCCTTGATAGAAATTTTGGGATAAGTATGTAAACTATCATGTCATCAGCAAATAGTGAGAGTTTGACTTCTTTTCTCATTTGTATCCCCTTGATCCCCTTTTGTTGTCTTATTGCTCTAGGTAGAACCTCAAGTACTACATTGAATAGATATGGAAACAGAGGACAACCTTCTCTTTTTCATAATTTCAGTAGGATCACACAGTGGAGTACTACACAGTAGAAAAAAATGACATCTTGAAATTTGGTGGCAAATGGATGGATCTAGAAAACATCATATTGAGTAAGGTAACCCAGACGCAGAAAAATAAACATCATATTGAATGAGGTCACCCTGACCCCAAAAGTCCAATGTGGTATGCATTTGTTTGTGTATGGCTATTAGCTTTTAAGTCATTGATAAACAGGCTAAAATCCATATAACTGAAGAGGTTAGGAATAGAGTAAGGAACAGAAGGAAAAGGGTCTCCATAAGAAAGGAAAATAGAATAGATAGTATGGATGGATGAAACTAGAGATCTTTTGCCACTAAATAAAACCTAGAGTACTGGGACTGGGTTACATTTAATTGAGTTCTTGGTTAAAGGTGCCCCATGAAAACAATCATGCAACATAGGTTATAGCCAATGCTATTGGTTGCTCTCCCCACACTTATGGCAGATGCTATTGTTGAAGACAAAAATCTACATATCTTAGTGAACACAGAGAAGTTGAGCTGATGCCTACCTAGAGACTTCACTCCTGACTATTTATGGTACTAAAAAGTATTTTGCACACTACCATAGAAGAAATGTAAATGCTAATACATTTACAAACCATGGAATCTACATTGGCTACTTGCCTGTGAGATAACTGGTGCAATAGTGGCACAAAACTTCTGGGAGTAACCAATCTATCTGATCAGAGTCGAGGCCAAGAGAAGCAACCATATCTAACACTGTCTGAATGGCCAAGAACCTAAGACTAGACAGGCTATGGGCCTAGGGGAAAACCAAATACTACTTTTCTGTTAGCAGAATGTAGCAATAAAATGAATCATAACAAAATTCTGTTATACTCATAGATCAGTATCCTGCTTGACCATCATCAGAGAAGCTTCTTTGTGCAGTAGGTGTGAGCAAATGAGGAGACATACCACTGAACTTCGTGAAGAGAGTGCAAGACCTTCAGTATTCAGTTCTAAATGCGATGTTTCCATCAAATCCGTTACCTCAAGACTCAGGGAACTATTAGGAATAAGAGTGCTAAAAATTATAAGAGTCTGTGGAGATGGAACACACTAAAAATAATAAGACACAGACATAACAGAACTTATGCACATTTGAACTCAGAGATGGTAACAGCATGCATTGGACCTTCACAAGTGTGAGCCAGATCCCCAGGTCTGAGAAATGAAATGGACACAAGCCCCCATCTGTAACCCTGAAGCTGTCTTCAACTGATAACTATTCTTGAAAGAAAGTTTTCTCCAAAGGATCTCACTTGGTATACAAACCACACTTAAAGGTAAGCTCCATTGCTGAGCAGTAGATGGCCAGCACAGAGTGAACTTAATGGCACTTTGGAGGATTTTCTTTTTTGCATAGTGCTGTATGTATTTTTTTACCATATATATATATTTTGCTTATATATTATTGTTTCTGATTTTGTTTTTTTTTAATATAATTTTTTTATTGAAAAAAAAAAAGATTTCCGCCTCCTCCC
>NW_026068315.1:389514-414962 GCF_014885135.2 Alexandromys fortis
GTGTTCAGACTGATATTGAGGTCTTTGATCCATTTGGACTTGAGTTTTGTGCATGGTGATAGATATGGGTCTATTTTCATTCTTCTACAGGTTGACATCCAGTTGTGCCAGCACCATTTGTTGAAGATGCTTTCTTTCTTCCATTGTATACTTTTAGCTCCTTTTTTGTTTTTATGGGTTTTCTGTATTTGCAAAGGTATGTGTCTCAGGGTTTGTGTGTATTTCTTGGGATTTTGCTTTGGCTCTTTTTTTCTGATTATTTGTTTTGTTTCATTCTGTTTTTTAAATTTTATCATCATCATTATTTAGATTATAATGAAGAAGAGAAAGAAAGAGTATGGATATGATGGGCAGGATGGTAGGGAGGCTCTAGTAGGAAATGGAAAAGGGGAACCATAATCAGAATATATTGCATGAAAAGAACTATTTTAATTAAAAAAGACTATAACTAAAAATTGTTTTGCCCTACTGAAAATAAAAGACCTGTTCTCTATGTTCTAACAAATTAGCCTTTCTTCTAAATCTCCAAATGGTGAAGTAGCAAGGACACAATAGATGGTCAAGGACACAGCATATCTTTCTAAATTCAAATAAATATTCTTTTTATTTTGGACAAAGAATGAATTTTTCTGCACACTTTACCTTGAGTAGTAAGTCCAATTGAATAGAATTCACAAAAGCCACTTTACTCCACACATTTACCCTCATAGCTAAAAGAACATCACATTTTGTCTTGTGTTGCAATACTCAGTTAATTGCCTATCTTCAAAATTGTTATTTACTTTGTCGCAGTGAAAATACGTTGTGGAAAGTGGTAGTAATCCCCATCGGAAGGTAAACCTTGTCTATCCATTCTCAGAAGCCTCAAGTGGTTACTTAACTGAATATATGTACTTTTCCATTTGACAAAAGAAATAGGCACCTATAAATATCACTGAATGAAATAAATTAAACCGACATTTAAGAAAAATGAAGAATTTACCTTGTCTCTCTGAAATTTGTTGTAACAGGTAAGATATTCTTGATGAAAATATGCCTAAAGTGTGTCCCATTACTTATATACAGTTATTACATTGCACCTCTGAGAGGACTTCAAAAGGAGAAAAATATAATCAGAAAGCAGGAAATCAATTTGATGATGTTCATGTCTGTATTTTAGCATTCTTTGGTTTATATGTGAGAACTTGCATTAAGCTATAAAGTATTATTGGGGAAAGTAGGAAAAACTATAACTGCCTTTTGAAAAATCTATCATGAGACACTTTTTCTGTCACCTAGTTAAACAAAGGAAGCAAGTATTTGAGTCAAAAATGAGAGGAAAGAGGAAGAGAGAGAGAGAGAGAGAGAGAGAGAGAGAGAGAGAGAGAGAGAGAGAGAGAGAGAGAGAGAGAAAGAGAGAGATGCATGGATAAGAAAGGCTATAGAGAATCACTGGAGTGTGGGAATGTGCTTTATCAAGTTTGGTAATATGTTTCTAGTTAGAGTACTTTAGTATCAATATTTTGTTAGACTTTGAGCATTTGAGCATTAAGTGGAGAAAATGATTTGCTTTGCTCTGTGAAAGTGGAGTGTAATTTCTTTTTAAAATTATATTTAATTATTTTATCACCTTTAAAAACACAGTTACCCAAATACGGTTTGCTTCAATTACAACAAACCATTTCTTCTGTTTTGCAATTCATTCTAATTATTTTATTCTCTTGGCATTTTCTAGATTGTTATTGTCCCGTATCAAAGATTTAACTGTTACCTTTTATTCTCAAATAATGAGCTAATCCTACCTTTTTAAAGGTAAAGTTTATGCAGGTCATGAATTCCTTGCTTGAATTTCCAGAACATATACTATATACTATTTTGTGCAAAGAAAAATAAGAAGATATACAAAGATGAAAAGAATATATTTAATTTAAACTGAAATTAATATATGGAAAATTGTCTAATCCCAAAAGCAGCATATAAAAATTCAAGAATTGAAGGAAATTTTAATTTTTTGAAAAATGATATAGGCAATAAACTCATCTTGGGTCAATATAAAGTTTGTGGCAAAAAACAGCCTGTAGTTACATCAATAAAAAGAGATTGAAACTGCCTCTTGAAAGGCTTTTAGAGAGGTGATATCGCATGTCTTTTAAAAGATATGGATGATGAGTAAAAGTTTTGATGCTTAATTAATACTGAATAGTCTGATAAAGTCTGTGAATTGAGTGTAGCATAAGCAAAACAAGATTATATGCTCATGACTGTCATCCTAAGGAAGTCAGATTTTTACTTTTCATCTTAAAACTTAAGGTATGATGGGCTACTTTTAAAAAGAGAAGGTTAACTATGATTATTAATTTTGTGGGGGAAGAGTGAATTGACAAGAGAAATTGTGAATTTTAACCTCAGATGACTCCATAATATTTACATCTACAAAAAGTTTAGGAACATGTTTGAAATACCAGGATATGTTGCAAAATGAGAGACAACATTAATAATTAATGGCACAGAAACAAAGGTCGAAGGAATGCCAAAGGAAGAGATAAGGATGAGAAAAAAGAAAAGGAAAGAAAAATAATAGTATAAGCCAGGGAACAATGAAAATGCAAGAAATACACAGAGAAGAACTAAGGAAGGGGAGCCAAGAGGCTAGACACTCAGTGGCCACCTCACAAATCAGCAGCCATTCCAAGGTCTTTGATGGAAGCTGAGTATGGCATAGCTGGGTGTCAAAGATCAAAGAAGCTTAAAAAATAATTGGATAGGAAACAGGTATGCGTCTAAGAAATTTCTTTTAAAAAGAAAACAAAGAATGGTATTTAAGGAAGGATTGTTTTGAAATTTTACCTTGATTATTTTTGCTTATTATCTCTTGTCAGTTAGACTAAACATTTTGTTTGTAAACATGAAGAGAAAATTAAAGTCTAAGCTAAAAATGATTTAAACTCTTGCCTCTTGTCTTAAACCCTTTTCTTTTCTGCATGGACATTTGGCAAAGTGTGGAGACATTTCAGTTGCCACAACTGGAGAAGAAGTGGGACTGGCACCTGCATAATGCCAAAGATGACATCATCTGTAACAAAGAACCCCTCAATCCCAAATGTCTGTGGTGCCAAGATTGTGAGATAAGAAAGGGGACTCTGAGTGAGGAAGGATTATTATGATTCCAACCAAAGGAATATTTAGGAACACAGGAAATTTATAATCAAATTAATATTTTTTCTCCATGAAAAACAATTCCAAAATAACTCAGAAACCCTTTTGGTATTTATAAAGACATACACTGAGCAACTCATGGGAGTAAGCACAAATATATGGGTTTGATCTTAAGAACCAAAGTTTTTCTATATCTTTTTTTTTTTGAAACAGTTTCTCTGTAGCTTTGGAGTCTTTCCTGGAACTCACTCTGTAGACTAAGCTGGCCTTGAATTCATAGAGATCCCCCTGATCCACCTGTCTCTGCCTTTTGAGTGCTGGGATTAAAGGTGTGTGCCACCATTGCACAATTTACAAGTTTTTCCTTTTAAAAACCAGTTTCACACTTTTAATCCCAGTGACAGGGAATCAGAAAGAGGTGAATCTCTAAGGCTTGATGGACAACCAGTATAGCATACTTAGTGAGTTACAGAGCACCAAAAAGCTCTGAGTACAGGTACACACACACACACACACACACACACACACACACACACACACACCACCACCAAAGCTTGCACTCACAAGGATCAATAATCAGTAAGGAGAATGTAAATGTAGGTATTATTTATGGAAAATCAAGAAAATATTTGAACTATATAACAAAGCCATTTATGAACTGTTTGAGGTTACTAATTGACAAATATGTTAGATTTGTGGGTTAAGACAATTTATATTAAACACTGTCTTTCAGTAGTCATCTGTAGTGTATGCAACTTGGAGCAACAGTTGGACATTTTTATATGTCTCATGGTATAATTTTTAATATATTAAGAAGACCATTATAATAAGACTACTCATATGGTAGAATGCCATTCATTATCATAAACTGTACTGCCTTCTGTAAAGTAGGCATGCACATATTTTTAATATGAAGAGTTAAAAAGAAGAAAAGAATGTTTTTACATTACAGAATAACTACCAAGTTCTGAATATCCCTCAAAGAGTTAAATCAAACATCAAATGTCATACTTAAGACTTTAGTGGAAAGTGACTTTAGGTCTCATTTAGTTTCCCCATTCTACAAATCTCTATGAAGAACTGAGTTGTATGTCAGTCCTCCCAGCTTCTAGGCTTCCGGTCCAAACCTGTCCAGAAAGGTAAACATTTTTACCGATGTTAATAAAAATTTTGATTAGTTCATTATAAATTTTGTACAATGTATTTTGATCATATTCATTCCCTCCCCAAGTCCTTCCAGATCCAACCCTTCCATACCCACCCCTACTTTTTGTCCTTTTTTCCCTAACCAATTAAAGCCCTTTTAATCCATTTTTCAATATGCTTCTTTCCACTGAATCATGGCCCACTTATTGGAGGCTACATGGTCAAAGAAAACCTGACTTCATCCTCTCTTCATAGCTATTAACTGCTGATAATGCTTTTACTAGCTTACCTAGTAAAAGCATTGTGCTTACCTCTCCGTTCTTGATCAAATCATTAGACATTGTTTGCACACTCTCATAAGCTCCTTCTCCTGTTTAGATTTATTGGCATGGTTATGTAAATACCTGGTGTTTATATTTGTTATTCAGTAAATATGATTTATTCTAGATGTCTCAGAGCCTTTTGCATTAAAATGCTATCTCATTGTTCTAATCTCTTCATTTTCTCCCCTTTAAGGCTGTTTCAGTGAAAGTCTGGAACCTGAATCCATGGATAAGATCAATGATTCAGTGTCTGAGTTTGTGCTGCTTGGGCTCTCTGGTTCTCAGGAGCTTCAGCTTTTCTTCTTTGTTTTCTTCTCTGCATTGTACATTGCCATTGTCTTAGGAAACCTCCTCATCATCATAGCTGTGACTTCTGACAGCAGTCTGCACTCCCCCATGTATTTCCTCCTGGGAAACCTCTCCTTTTTTGACATTTGCCAGGCTTCTTTTGCCACACCTAAAATGATTGCAGACTTTCTGAGTGAACACAAGACTATATCCTTCAGTGGCTGCATAGCCCAAATTTTTTTTATTCATCTCTTTACAGGAGGGGAGATGGTACTGCTGGTCTCCATGGCCTATGACAGATATGTGGCCATATGTAAGCCTCTACATTATACGATCATCATGAACAGAAGTGTATGTACTGCCTTGGTAATGGTTTCCTGGGCTGTGGGCTTAGTGCACACACTGAGCCAGTTGTCATTTACGGTTAACCTGGCATTCTGTGGACCCAATGAAGTAGACAGCTTTTTTTGTGACCTTCCTAGAGTAGTCAAACTTGCCTGCATTGACTCATACATCACGGAAATACTAATTGTGGTAAACAGTGGGATTCTTTCCCTAAGCACTTTCTCTCTGTTGGTGAGTTCTTATGCCATAATTTTTGTCACAGTTTGGCTCAAATCTTCTGCTGCCATGGCCAAGGCATTTTCTACACTGGCTGCTCACATCATGGTAGTAGTACTGTTCTTTGGGCCTTGCATCTTCATCTATGTGTGGCCCTTTACTACCTATCCTGTGGATAAAATTCTTGCTATATTTTATACAGTTTTCACTCCCATCCTAAATCCCATTATTTACACACTAAGGAATAGAGATATGAAGGCTGTCATGGGGAAAATTGCAGCTCGTTATTTCAGACCACTCAAAATTTCTGACATGCCATTAGTAACAAGGATTTCCTCTCATTGAGGTAAAACTCAAATTATTCAAATCAAGTGTCTACCTACAAATATTTTCATATTGAAACAGTGTAGTAAATAATAACAATAATATAGGAAAGATTAATGGATATTAACAAGTGTTTTCCTAATTATTTTCTAAGCAATAGTTAAGTATCCCCCCAAAAGAAAAAGGCACTGACTATTTGATTAAGTGGTATGTGTAAAGTGATTGTTTTAGTAATAGGTAAATGTGAATATGATGCAAAAATAGATAGGGACCCAATTCTTTGTTGGGGCTAAATTTAGAAATTTGTTATTAGTTTTCATAAAGAGGTGTCTACAAAGTCTTTCTGCATAAAGCATATTTAAGACCTTAAGACTTAGTTTTCTGCCGCGCCAGCGCGGGCTGGAACCAAGAGTCTCGGCAGAGGGTGTCCAGGTTGAATGAATACACAGAGCACGAGCTTGAGGTGGAACAGCTTCTCTTTATTGTCTGCTGGGCTGGTTTTATAACATGGCACCAAATGAGGAGAGGGCTGCAAAGGGACTGTAACCTGACCATAGCAGAGATCAAGGACAGGTCACCAAGCACTTAAAATTCCTTCCTTCCCCGCTCCAGGAGCAGAGGGAATTTATTATGTTTTCCTTGCAGGTAAGCACCTCAAATGGGGGCGGGGATATCAACTCAGGGCTGCAGTTTCCACAGTTTTCTAACCTTCAATGGCTAGCCAGTCTACTGATGATAAGTACATTAACTTAAATAAGATTCTTAGGTTAGGAAAATGCTCCCAGAGTATCAATTAAACCTAAACCAAATCATCTTCCTGTAATCACACCTTCACATATGCAATATTACATAATCAAAAACTTATATTTCATATTTTTCTTGTAATGGGATATCTCTAATCACTTAGAGTATTCTGTTTGCATTTTAAATTATAAGTAGCAGAAAAACTTTACAATTTTACATTTGAACCAAATGCAAATTTCTTAGGGGAAATTTTTTAAAAAGTAAAAAGTAATATTAAACATGTACCCATTTGCTTGTTGGGACCACAGAGGAATTTTTTTCTAGTGCTTCAGAAGTAATCATAGGCTTTAGTAATGTTGATCAGAGTTGTTTTTAGATTTTATTTTCCAAATCCTTTAATTCATAAATAACAAAAAGACTACTTTAAATCTTTGCTTTGTGCACAGAATAAAACTGACAGTAATTTTACTTTGTTGTTTGATGTTTGTTGGCCTTAAAACTCCACTTAATATTTTTCAAAGTCAGTAAGTACTAATGAAAGGAGTTAAAACTCCTGTAGTTCCTACTGCAAAAGACAGAAAAGTTTGTGTTAGGAAACTCTAAGTTTCCTACATTCCTATGAGTTGTTTTCTCATGTTCTTGTATTACTCACAAATAAACAAGTTGTATTTGCAGTTTATTTTTTGTTTTCAGAAATCAATTTGTATACATATATGGCTATAATGTTGCATGAAAAATTGAATATTATCTTTATATCAAGTAAATTCTTCTAAAAATGCCTAGAAAAATTAAAACAGATTTCATGTAAGTGAAAAATATTTTGTCTTCCCAGCTCTTGATAGAATTTTTTAGCAAAATACTTAAGGTTTTTTGGACTAGTCTCTGCCAAGGTCAACCCAGAAAATTTCTTCCCTTATATATCCAGATTCATACTCTTCCTCTAGAGTTCTGAAACTCACCCTTGGATAGGATGTAGTTCTGTCCAAACCAAGATTGTCACTCCTGCAGCCTTAGATAGTTTCTATGTTTCTCTTTTGTGTATTTTAACAGTTAATATATTCTCTATTATTAGCAATTCATATTAGTCATTGTTTGATTAACAATTGCAGGTTCTCTCTTTTTACTAGAGTCTGAGAGAGACACCGTAAAGAATTTTGGAAAAGACATTGAAAAACTGGTAACATTTAAATTCATCTCATAAAATATGGTATATATAATGAACAAAATTAAGGGCTGGTTAAGCAAAAAGTTGGTACTTTTCTATTTATACACAAAAAAGGTTTACCAGTTTATCATAGTTTAAAATATAAGAAAATCTAACATTTGTGAGGTATGTTCAGTCATTTCATAACACTAATGCTTGAAATGTCTCTGTTCCATGTTGTCATAGCTATTTCCATGATTAATCAAATATGCATTTTTACATTGTGTATGTTTACTAAAAATAGTAAATAGTTTACCTCTTTTTATTACCATATGTAATTTATATTTTGAAAATTGTTTTAAGAAGTCTAGTAGATATAGAGGTACTAAAATTGATAACTGGTGTGAGAGAGTCAGTTATCGTCAAGGGTCAACCCCTGTGGGTGGACCACACTCCAGTTGAAAGCCACACAATTCAGAGAATATGGGCAGCACTAACTATATATAATGTGTTCCATTTCGAAAGGACATGAAATCTTTATTAACAAGTATTAATGGTTTCAGAAGTCAAATGGCGTGGACAGTATCCCTGTATTTTCTATTTAATAATAAGGTAATTAGCTGGGCAGTGGTGGTGCATACCTTTAATCCCAGCACTAGGGAGGCAGAGGCAGGCAGATCTCTGTGAGTTCAAGGCCAGCCTGGTCTACAAGAGCTAGTTCCAGGACAGGCACCAAAGATACAAAGAAACATTGTCTTGAAAAAACACAACAAAAACAAAAAAGGTAATTAGTTCACCCTCACAAATGGTTCAGAAAAGTCCAGAAAAGAAAAATCAAAACTTCTTTCCATACCTATACTTCTAAAGTATTAAAAAAAAAAAAGGTTGATTCATTTCTGCACCAAATTTCTCTTTTTTTTTTTTTTTGAGGAGAATCCACTTTATTAAAATAGAGATTTCTAAATATTGCAATAATTGTTATACTTTTTCCCTCTTATTGAAATTAGGCTCATTTCTCATAGGATGTATTTCTGATTACAGTTTTCCCTCCCCTCAGTCTTCTCATTTCCTTCTTGCCTCCCCCCTATCTGGATCCACTCTCTTTCTTTCTCCTTGTATGTTTTAGAGAGGAAACAAAACTGGTTAAGTAGGGAAGAGAGAGTTAGATTTGGAAGGAGTAGGGTGGAGAGAATGATAAGATCAAAATGTATAAAAATTCAAAGAACTACAGAAATAAAATGTTTTAAATGGGAGGCTGGGAGGAGGCGGAAACTTTTTTTTTCCTTTTCTCAATAAAAAAAAAAGTTCTTCAGATGCCACATCCAACCTCTCTACCAATCCAGCTCCTAAGCATCCTTCTTCAGCTTCTACTCCAGTGACTCTGCCCGAATCTCCTCTCTTATGGTTTAGCCTCAGCCTTATTCTATCACGCTGGCTCAGTCTGGCCAGATATGACCTTCCTTCAACAGTCTGTGGATACTGCCATGACAACATAGAAATTGTTTCCATGGAATTAAATCAGGTGAACAGAAAGGATGGGCAGATGTATAGCTTGTGCATCCTTGTCTAAGCCCATAGTATGTGGGTAGCTCCGGTAGGGTGTATAGGTGAATGTGGTTATGTGTGTCATAGCATATGTCCAAAGAAATCCACACTCTACTCCACAGATATTTGCACAGCAAAGTTCATTGCTGTTCTATTCACAAGACTGAAGAAATGGAAGCAACCTAAATGTATATCAACCAACAAATGAGTAATGAGTATATGGTACATGAACACTATAAAACACTATTTGGGTGAAAATAAATATGAAACTATGAAGTATTTAGGTAAATGGGTAGAACTAGAAAAGATCACATTAGTTGAGGTAACCCAGGCCTGAAAAGACGACTACTGCTATTGCTGTTGGTTGACACTAACAGGTAAGCTCCTGTTGCTGAAGACACCATGTATTTCAGACACGAGACTCAGAGACCCTGGAGCTCTAACTGACTCAACTTGTTTCTTCACTGACTAGCTTTTATAGTAGTAGAAGTTACTATGCAAGCTTTCAAAAGAGAGAAACAACCAATTGTCTTAGCTAATTATGATGTCTGTGAACCACAAGGACTTGTATGGCATAAAAATCTTAAAGGTGCAGTAACAGCGTAAAGACCTTGATGGTAACCAACATCTCTCTAATTAAACTTAAGACTGACCAAGGAAGAACCCATGTCTTTCACTGCAAACTTAGGCTACCCAGACCTAGTGAAAAGTCCATAGGACTTGGAAAAGAACCTATAATCACCAGTTTATGAAACTAGCACAAACCCTAACTCTATTGTAAATATTTGTCCTAAACCCACAGATATATTCCTCACCCTTCAAACAATTTTTTGCAAAAGATAGAAACCCTTGCAGAAAAATCATAATCAAAATGCAGAATTGTGGAGTCTAATCCCATGGGATACATTAACAAAATAATTCCTTTATCTAAGGCTCAGAACCACAGCTGAAGATCGGGTGGAAACTTTGTAAGAGGACTTTGTACGATTGTGTCTTTTTGTAATGTCCGAAGCCAAACCCATATATCTCACTGGTATCACTAGCTACATATGATATGAACAAAGCCAACAACAAGAGATCTGGTAAAGTGGATAGGGGAAAGGTCAAGAGACATCAAACTTGTACAAAGAACTACAGGCAATTAAGATTTGTTAAAAATTGGGGAAATGTTCTTCAGGAAGAAGCACACCAATTATATGTGTATGTGTATTCTTAAATATACACACATATTTTCATTATATGTATGTAACATACATACATATTTGCATGTAACAATAAAATAATGGAAAAGGGGTCATGGACTTGAAAGGGAATGAAGAGATACATGGGAGGTTGTGGGGAAAGAAAAGACAAAGTTAAATTGTGTAATTATATTATAATCTCTAAAAATAAAAGAAGTAAAAATCAAACTATAGTATAAAATTAAAAAAAGAATAAGTGATGAGCTGTATATAATGATGCATACATCTAATTCTAGTACCTGGCAGATGGAAGAGGATCAGAAGATCAAGGTCTCCCTCTGCTTCATAGAGAACTTTGGCTCTACAAGAAAAATTCCAAATAAGCCCTCTAAAACTATAAAAGGTGTGTGTGTGTGTGTGTGTGTGTGTGTGTGTGTGTGTGTTCTATAGATGCTTGCTTTAGTATTTAATACAGCTTCTGCTTTCTCCTTTTCTCATATTGGTCCTATCTAGATACCTGCTCTTAGGAAAAAATCTTAAGCTGGGCCTCTATGCTGATGCAAAATAACTCCAATTAGACCAGATTAGACCAAATTAAAGATGCCCACATTTAATAAATGCAATGCTCCCAGGTGTTCTGGAGTATGACAGAGGGAAGACAGAGAGGGAGAGACCATGCAAAACCTGCGACCACCTGTTTCCTTTTCCAGTGTGAGCCTAAACATGTGGGACTGGTCCTGACCCTCCCTGGGGCAAGATCAGTGTTTGGTAGGCTTTCCTAGATGTGGAGTCCAGTCCAAGGCAACTCCCAGGGGGAGGGGGCTTGAGGTGAAGCTTTCTGCGTCATTGGCACTCCATTGGCGCCCCCAAGGATGAATGCCAGGGGCTGGAGTGATGCCCCCCAACTTAATTTTACATTCCAGACTCTTTGGATATAGGGGTGTGAGGGCAAGAGTCTCACTTTTGACCAAACACCCACCCCTTGCCTCCCTTTTTTTTACTTCCTTCATTTCATCACACAGTTTTTTTCTGGACACTTGAAGCATCATTTCAACAGCTTTATCTCCCTTCTTCCTGCCTGGCTTCTAGAGTCTCTCCAAGGTGAATGGAGTAATCTTAAACCTCAAAGTTAGAATTTACATGGGGATGAGCAATTACAGCATTTGTCTTTGTGGATAAGGCTTTCTGTTTCAATCATTTTCCTAAAAGTATCATATTTTCTAGTACTAAATAAAATTATATTGTATACATGAATTATATTTTCATTATGTGTTTATCAGTTGAGGGACTATTGGGCTCATACCATTTCTTGATATTTTAAAAGAACAATACTAAACATACATAATCATGTAAATGTGTTCTATCATACAGAGGTATTCTTAGGTAGATATGTCTAGGAATATAATAGATGAGTCATAACATAGCTTTAGAGAAAACTCTGTAATGATATCCATAGTGGCTTCACAAGTTTACACTTCAATTACCACCACATCCTGACCAGCATTTGTTTTTATTTGTTTTCTTGATGACAGTAATTCTGATTGGGGTCAGAGTGAATGGAATCTCAAAGTAGTTCAAATCTGTATTTTCATTAAGACTAATCATAATTCTTTTAAAAAAAAAAGCTTTTCTCATTTTATGTACCAATCCCAGTACCCACTCCCTCCCCTCCTCCTGCTCCCTGCCCAATGCACTCCTCAGAAAGAGTAAGGCTTCTTTCTCATGGGAAGTCAACAAGGTCTAATACTTTGCTTTGAGGCAGGAAGAAGACAGGACCAAGCCCTTCCATCTATAACTAGGCTGAGCAAAGTATCCTTCCAAAGAGAATGGGCAACAAAAAGGCAGTTTACACACTAGGGATAAGTCCTGATCCCACTGCCTGTTGCCCCACATCCTATCCTAGCCACACAATTGTTCCCTCATTCAGAGAGCCTAATCTGGGCCTATGCAGGTTCCCCTGCTGTTAGTTTTGAATCAGTAAGCTCCCACCAGCTCAGGTCACCTGTCTCTATGGGTATCCCCATCATAATCTTGACCCAATCTTGAGCAATGTCATAACTCCTCCCTCTCTTCAATTGGACTCTGGGATCTCAGTTTAGTGCTTATCTGTGGATCTTTGCATCTGCTTCCATCAGTTGCTGGATGAAGGTTCTATGGTGATAATAAAGGTAGTCATCAATCTGATTACAAAGGAAGGCCAGTTCAGGTACTCTCTCTACAATTGCTTAGGGTCTTAGCTGGGGTCATCTGGTGTGGTAGAATGGTCTGTTTTCTGTCAATTATATTTTAAATAAATGCTGATTGGCCAGTAGCCAGGCAGGAAGTATAGGTAGGACAACCAGACAGCAAGTAGAGGTGGGTCAAGGAGAACAGGAGTATTCTGGGAAGAAGGAAGCTCTTTCTGCAGTTGTGAGCCTGCCACAGAAGAAGCAAGATGTGACTGCCTCACTGAAAAATGTACCGAGCCATATGGCTAACATATACTAGAATAATGGGCTATATGAATTATAAGAGTTAATAAGAAGCTTGAGCTAACGGGCCAATCAGCTTATAATTAATGTAGCCCTCTGTGTGAATTCTTTGGGACTTAACAATTGCAGGAACTGGGCAGGACAGAAAACCCCAGACAACAGTCATCCTTGTGAATTCCTGGGAATTTCCCTAGTGTTAGATTTCGTAATGACTAGTCCCAGAATGACTCCCTCAATCAAGATATTTCTTTCCTTTATTTCCCTCTCTGCCATTCCCCCATCTTGGCCATCCAATCCTGTTCCCTCATGTTCTCCTTTTCTTCTCCTCTTCCATCCTTCCTTCCCCCATGCTAAAAATCATGTTACAAAATCATCAACTGTGTGTAGTGATACATACATGCAATTCTAGCATCTGGGAGATGGAGGTAGGCAGATCAGGAGATCAAAGTCTTCTCCACTTATTAATTTACATAAACTATTAGACATTTATATATCTTCCTTTGATAACTTTCTATTTTATGGGGTGTTATTTTTTCTTGTTTTTAAGTTATTTTTATATTATCTATTTAATAAGCCTCTACTAGATTTAAAGCTGGTGAAGTTTCTCTCCTATTTTATAGATTACCTTTTCACATTATTGTCAGTTTGCTCTACTGAGGTTTTTAATTTCAGAAGGTCTCACCAGCCAGTTGTTGGCCTAATCTCCTGAATGACCAGAGACTTGTTTACTGAGTCCTTATTTTTATCTATATTTTAAAGTGTTTTTCTACCTTTTCCTCTAGCCATCAAGGAATTGGGTCCATTTGGAGCTGGTTTTTCTTGAGGTGATAGAAAAAAATCTAGTTCTTCTCCATATAGATATTTAGTTTTCTGAAAATCATCAAAGATCAGGTGACCGTAGTTACACGGTTTGCATAATGTGTCCCGTATCCTGGCCCACTGATCTTTCTCTTTTTCCTCTTTTTCCTCCTCCTCTTTGTCTTCTTCTGCCAATATTATTTTGTTTTGTGACCATGGATCTACAGTTGAAATTGAAAGCAAGAATTCAGCATTTTTTTTCTTTTTCAGTATTGCATTGACTAAGAAGTCTTTTATGTGTCTCTGTTAATTCTATGATTTCTTTCTTTCTTTCTTTCTTTCTTTCTTTTTTTCTTTCTTTCTTTCTTTCTGTCTCTTCCTCACCGCCACCTCCCCTTTCCCTTCCCCTCCCCCAATCAAGTCCCCCTCCCTCGTCAGCCTAAAGAGCAATCAGGGTTCCCTGCCCTGTGGGAAGTCCGAGGACCACCCACCTCCATCCAGGTCTAGTAAGGTGAGCATCCAAACTGCCTAGGCTCCCACAAAACCAATAAGTGCAGTAGGATCAAAAACTCCATTGCCATTGTTCTTGAGGTCTCAGTAGTCCTCATTGTCCACTATGTTCAGCGAGACTGGTTTTAACCCAGGGTTTTTCAGACCCAGGCCAGCTGGCCTTGGTAAGTTCCCGATAGAACATCCCCATTGTCTCAGTGTGTGGGTACACATCTGTGAAGAATAGTTTTGTTGTTTTAATTGTGATTGCTTTGATTCTTCAGCTTTCCTTTCGTAGGATGACCATTTTTTACCACATTAATTATTCTTTTATTACTATCATGTATCTTGCTAATAACTTATAAAGACTACTAGAATGTGAATATTTTAAAAGAATAATCAAAGATTTCAATCAATTAAAGTAAAAATAATTTTAGAAAACATTTTACTATATCTATTGATGATGATTATCTGGGAAAGAACTCACAGACTTAATCAAATCTTTGGGAAAAGGATAGCACCCCTCTGAATGTTGATGATAATTGTGTGGCTAGACTAGTATGTGGGGCCACTGGCAGTGAGAACAGGATTTATCCCTAGTGCTCAAACTGACTTTTTGGAGCTCATTGTCTTTGGAAAAATACCTTGCTCACCCTAGATGGGGGAAGGGCCTTGTTCCTGCCTCAAAGTGATTTGAGGGACTTTGTTGACTCCCCATGGGATGCCTCACCATCTCTGAGGAGTGGATAGGAGTGGGGTGAGTGGAAGGTGGGTGGAACCAGTGAGTGGAGGGAGAAAGAACTGGGATTGGTATGTAAAATGAGAAAAAGATTGTTTTAAAACACTAAATTAAAAAACAAAAACAAACAAATAAAAAAGAAAGGAAGCGTGGTAGAATTCTTTGCTAAAACTGTTTTGGCCTGTGCTTTTTGTTGTTGTTGGGAAATTTCTAATGACTGCCTCTCTTTCACTAGGGTTTATAGGTCTACTTACATTATTTGTCTTATCTTAATTTAACTTTGGTAAATGATAACTATTAAGAAAATTATCCATTTCTGTTAGATTTTTCCAATTTGATGGAATATAGATGTTTAAAGTATATCCTTATGATCCTCTGGATTTTTCTCAGTGTCTGTTGTTATGTCCCCTTCTTATTTCTGATTTGGTTGCAGGTGCTGTGGATAAACCTGAGGGACTGGGCCTGCTGGAGTAACAGAGAGAGCAGAGGTCTGTGGGCAGACGCCCTAGTCTTCTAGCAAGTGTGGTCTGTGGTAGATCAAGGGACAATTTCTTTTCTTTAAATGCTGAAAGTTTAACAGATCTGAATCTTTAGAGTCATAAAACAGAGACTATCTTTGAAGCCAAATTAAATGTGTACAGTCACCAAATGGCTATTAATATAGCAACGGCTATAAATATATACATGCATAGATACAAACAAAACCGTATTTTGCCCGCGCCCCCTCCCCTCGGATGTGGCTGAGCTAAGGCGCGCCACCGGGAGATTCTGCAGGATCCGCGGCCCAGAGCATCCGAGCGGTGAACTCTTCAAGTCTTCGATTTTTTTTTTTTTAAAAATGGCCTCCAAAAAAACTACATTGCAAAAAATGGGAAAGAAACAGAATGGAAAGAGTAAAAAAGTTGAAGAGGCAGAGCCTGAAGAATTTGTGGTAGAAAAAGTACTGGACCGGCGTGTAGTGAATGGGAAGGTGGAGTATTTCCTCAAGTGGAAGGGGTTCACAGATGCTGATAATACTTGGGAACCAGAAGAAAATTTAGATTGTCCTGAATTAATTGAAGCATTTCTTAATTCTCAAAAAGCTGGTAAAGAAAAAGATGGTACAAAAAGGAAATCTTTATCTGACAGTGAATCTGATGATAGCAAATCGAAGAAGAAAAGAGATGCTGCCGACAAACCAAGGGGTTTTGCCAGAGGTCTTGATCCTGAACGAATAATTGGTGCCACAGACAGCAGTGGAGAATTAATGTTTCTTATGAAATGGAAGGACTCAGATGAGGCGGACTTGGTGCTGGCAAAGGAGGCGAATATGAAGTGTCCTCAGATTGTCATCGCCTTTTATGAGGAAAGGCTGACTTGGCATTCTTGTCCAGAAGACGAGGCTCAATAATTGTTTGCATTTTTATATATATATATATATATAATCTGGATCTTGAGTTTTGAATTACTAGTGTGGAAAAAAATAGCATTCTAATGAAAATCGAGTTTGATATGCTGGTTTTGAAAGTATTGACAGTAGTTGGGATATTTTTGGTTTTTGTTCTGCATCAAAAGGCACTGATTCCTTTGAGCAAATAAAAGCTTTCTGTAGTTGCTTCTTTTAACAGTAGAATGTTTGATACCGTGTTGTATTTCCTCGGCTTTGAAGAACGGCTATTCTTAAATGCTGGGGAGATTTTACAGTCATTACTCAATCAGAACTTATTTTTAACTGGGACACAGAAGGACCATTCTGGGTTTTTTGTTTGTAAGCTTGTGTGTGCATAAGACCCTCATGTAACTGTTTTTCATTTTGTCTTGTTTTTTACTACTCAAAAACTGTAGATGAAAACATGTGTTGAGATTCCTCCCTTGTGAACATTTTCCTGAAACCATAACCTTTCAGATCAAGTAGACAGTTATGTGATTTACTGGATAGTTTTAAAGCAACCACATCAGAATTTATTATCACATACAGTAGTTTGTTTACAAAATTTTGTCTTTACAAACTACCATTTTCTGACTCAATAATAACAAAACTGATGCTGGGTGTATTGGCGTGTGCCTTTAATCCCAGTACTTTGGAGGCAGATGGGTCTCTGATTTAGACTAAATCAGCCGGGTCTATTGAGTTTCAGGTCAGCCAGGGCTATACAGAGAATCCCTGTCTCTAAAAACTAAGCAAAAAGACAACTGGGCATGTAAGGTTCCTCCAGTGAACCATTCCTTTGTAGAAAGTTGAAATCTAAAAGGTTATGATGTGGAATGTCTGTTTGCTGTGGAAATAGAATCATGGTTAGAGATGGTGTTGGCAATTTCAGACCTGCTGACATAAATGAACAAAATCTGGTAATATAAACTAATGACGTGCATGCTTTTTCTTTACCCTGTCTCATTCCTTACTGGTAGGATCAATCTTTTCAGTATTTGGGTTCTGGTTCAGTGAGCCAGAAAAGTAACTTTGTAGTATCAGAATGTCATCCGACTGTATATTTACTTTATTGTAAATAATGGTGAACAGTGGTCAATAAATAGTTTTATATTCCTTAAAAAAACCATATTTTGATTAAATTTGAAATATTTTTAAGTCTCTAGTTTTCAGTATTTGTTCCTTAGTTGGTGAAAGTGTTGTAGAAGGCTAAAAAATCTTTTAAGGTGAGAACCAGCTGAAAGCAATGGGGCACTGGGCATGTGTCTATCTTCTTCCAGTACCATTGCAGAGTCTTTTGTCTGCCATGGTGTAAACAGTCTGAGTCACGTGAACCGAGATCTTCTTTCATGCTTATCCTCTCGTGAGGAATGAAACTCTTGGAAATTATGATCCCAAACAAACCTTTTCTTCTTAAATAGTTACTTATAGACATTTTGGTGATAACAATACAAACACAACTGTATTTGTCAGGGTTTTCTAAAGGAACAGAACAGATAGAATGGATATAAATTTCTTAAAAGGGGGTCTATATAAAGTGGCTCTCAGACTATGCTCCAGCTAGTAGCAATGAATTCCTGTAGATGGAAAGGCCAAACTATGGTAACTGTTAAGGTGACAGTGCCGGATATCTCAGCATTCAGTCTGATGCTGTGAGACTTGCAGGGTTCTAGGAGGCTTGATGGTCTTCAATATATATTGAAATCCCAATGAATGATGTTTTACTGTAGGTCTAGGCAACAGGATATATGGACTTACTGAAAGAATGAGTGAAAGCAGGCAAAAATCAAAAACTACTTTTTTCTTGTCCTTTTGTTTGGGCTCCCACCAAAATGTGTTGCTCAGGTTTAAGGTGGGTGTTTTCCCGTTAAATGATACAATCAAGAAAATCTTTCACAGGTGTGCCCAACTACTTTGGTTTTAGGAGAATCCAGGTGTAGTCAAGTTGACAACCAAGAATAGTCATCACAAGTCCACCCCTTGTCAACTTGACACAAATCACATTTTCTTATATCAAGCATAATTCCCAAATGAAAATAGTAACAGGCCAGAATTCTGCCATGATATTACTATATCATCTACAACTGCAAATGCATTATAAATTTAAAACAGGTGGCAGTGTTCCTTGAGGGACATTTTTTTGGTGTCTCATAATATAAAAATGACAGTAACTACTGATAAAAGTACAGCCTCTGTTATATTACATTATAAATAAGGAAAGAAACACAATGCTTGCTTAATGTTTGTGTATATATACACAAACATTTTATTTATTTATTTATTAAAGATTTCTGCCTCCTCCCTGCCACCGCCTTCCATTTCCCTCTCCCTCCCCCAACCAAGTCCCCCTCCCTCATCAGCCCAAAGAGCAATCAGGGTTCCCTTCCCTGTGGGAAGTCCAAGAACCACCCACCCCCATCTTAACAAAATATGATAGAAACATTTACAACAGTTACAACCCTCATTTCTAAAACTGGTTTCAAGGTCTTATCTAGTATTTATAAATTCCTTCCTCTACTACAAATTCTGTATTTCTGTCACATTTAGGAAGCAACTCTCCAGGTCTTGGTTCTTTCCCTGGAGTAGTGACCCGAGATTTCATTCCTTATGGGTCTACACCCTTTGCAATAATGTCTGAACTGATTTGTATTATGTTCTCATTGACTTTAATCATAGGGTAAGGCAACAGCAAGAGATTCCTACATCCTTATCCTGCGATTCACAATTGTTTTGGGGTTGAATGACCCTTTCACAAGGATCACATACCAGATATCTTGCATATAAGACATTTACATTAAGATTCATAACAGTAACAAAATTACCATTATGAAGTAACAATGAAAATATGAGGAACTCTATTAAAGGATCACACTATTAGTAATGTTGAGAACCACTACGTTAGAAGGTCACAGCCCTGGACTCCTAAAATATTTATGAGGTATAAAGTCCTTGAATTTTGATTGGATTTGTTTCTAATCATTTGATGGGCAGATGTGTTTATTCCAGATCCAAAGTGTCTGCTACTTCTTCCTCATTTTGTGCCATCAGCATAATGTCATCAACATAGTGGCCCAGTGTAATATTTTGTTGAAGAGACAAATGATCTGTCTGTCTTCTGCACAGGCCAAATACTAGAACTGATGCTATGGGAACCACCACTCCTGCATTTTTTTTTCTTTTTAAAATTACTTTATAAATGATACCATTCAAAATGTCCACTTCCTCTCCTCCTCCCACTTCCGTCAAGCTTCCCCACTCACTCTCCCCCCTCCCCTTCCAGTCCTAAGAGAGGGCAGGGTACCCTGACCTATGGAAAGTCCAAGGCCCTCCCCCTTCTATCCAGGCTTCAGAAGATGTGCATCCAAATAGACTAGGATCCCAAAAGGCAAGTATATGCAGTAGAGACAAAACCCAGTGCCATTATCATTGGCTTCTCAGTCAGCCCCCATTGTCAGCCACATTCAGAGGGTCCAGTTTGATCCGATGCTCGCTCAGTCCCAGTCCAGCTGGCTTTGAGAGCTCCCATTATATCAGGCACCCTGTCTCAGTGGATGGACAACCCCCCGCCCTCCCCCAGTGTTCTGATGGGGGGTCTCTGTCTCTATCTCCATCTGTAGCCAGACGAAGGTTCTATGGTGATATTCAAGATAGTGATCAGTCTGACAATGAGAAAAGGCTAGTTCAGGCACCCTCTCCTCCACTGCCCAGGGTCCTAGCTGGGGATATCTCTGTGGACACCTAGGAATCCCTCTAGAGCCAAGCCTCTTGCTGACCCAAAATGGTTCCCTTAATGTAGATATCTTCTTCCCTGCTCCCATATCCGTCCTTCCTCCATCTCAACTATCCCACTCCCCCAAGCACTCCCCAGGCCTCCCCTTTTCCCTTCTCTCTCCCCCTCTCCCCTTCCCCACCCCCACCCCTACCTCCATGCTCCCAACTTTTGCCTGGTGATCTTGTTTGCTTCCAGTATCCAGGATACATGTTTTTCTATGGGTTCACCTTATTACTTAGCTTTTTTAGGATTGTGAACTATAGGCACAATGTCCTTTGTTGTTGTAATATGAGCAGTGGGGCTGCGTCCCCAGCACCCCATCCACCTGCTAGCTTCTGCCCTGAAATAATTACACAGACACTGTATTCTTTTAAACACTGCTTGGCCCATTAACTCTAGCCCTTACAGGCTAATTCTCATATCCCGATCAACCCATCTCTAATAATCTGTGTAGCATCAGTCTTACGGGGAAAGATTCTAGCCTACATCCATCCTGGGTCTGAGCTTCATGCGTCTGCCTCAGAGAGCAGAGCTATCTCGTCTTCCCTGGGAGAGGGGAGCATGGCGTCTCTGAGCTCACTTCCTTTTCCTCCCAGCATTCTGTTCTGTTTACTCCTCCCACCTATGTTTTAACCTATCAGGGCCAAGCAGTTTTTTTATTGCTTAACCAATGAAATCAACAGATTGATATATGACACTCCCACATCACTTTGTTTATGGCTAGAATCCACTAATGAGTGAGTACATACCATATTTATATTTTTGGGTCTGGGTTATCTCACTCAGGATAGTGTTTTCTATTTCCATCCATTTCCATGCAAAATTCAAGATGTCGGGTTTTTTTCCCCACTGAGTAGTACTCTAATTTGTAAATGTGCCATACTTTCTTTATTCATTCTTCCATTGAGGGGCTCTTGGGTTTATTCCCAAGAGTGGTATTGCTAGATCCTGAGGTAGGTTGACTCCCAATTTTCTGAGAAACTGCCACACTGCTTTCCAAAGTGGTTGCACAAGCTTGCATTCCCTCTAGCAATGGATGAGTGTTCCCTTTACTCAACATTCTCTCCAGCATAGGTTATCATTGGTGTTTTTGATTTTAGCCATTCTGACAGGTGTAAGATGGTATCTCAAAGTTGTTTTGATTTGCATTTCCCTGGTTGCTAAGGAAGTTGAAAATGTCCTTAAGTATCTTTTGGCCATTTGAAATTCTTTTGAGAATTCTTTGTTGAGTTCAGTACCCTATTTTTAATAGGGTTATTTAGAATTTTAATGTCTAGTTTCTTGAGTTTTTTATATATTTTGGAGATCAGACCTTTGCCTGATGTGGGGTTGGTGAAGATCTTCTCCAATTCAGTAGGTTGCCTTTTTGTCTTAGTGACAGTGTCCTTTGCTTTACAGAAGCTTCTCAGTTTCAGGAGGTCCCATTTATTCACTGTTGCTCTTATTGTCTATGCTACTGGGCTTTATGTAGGAAACCTATGCCCATGTATTGCAGGCTACTTCTCACTTTCTCTTCTATCAGGTTTGGTGTGTTCAGATTTATATTGAGGTCTTTAATCCATTTGGACTTGAGTTTTGTGCATGGTGATAGATATGGATCTATTTTCATTCTTCTACAGGTTGACCTCCAGTTATATCAGCACCAGTTGTTAAAGATGCTTTCTTTCTTTCATTGTATAATTTCAGCTTCTTTGTTAAAAATCAGGTGTTCATAGGTTTGTGGATTAATATCTGGGTCTTTGATTTGATTTGATTGGTCAACATCTCAGTTTTTATGCTAATACCAAGCTGATCCAATTACTATGGCCCATTACTGCAATAGAGTTTGATGTCAGGGGTTGTAATGCCTTCAGAAGTTCCTTTATTGTATAGGATTGTTTTGGCTTTCCTGATTTTTTTTTTGTTTTTCCATATAAAGTTGATAATTATTCTCTCAAGGTCTGTGAACAATTTTGTTGGGATATTGATGGGAATTGCAATGAATCTATAGATTGCCTTTGTTAGAATTGCCATTTTTACAATGTCGATCCTACCAATCCAAAAGCAAGGAAGATCCTTCCATTTTCTGGTATCCTCTTCAATTTCTTTCTTCAAAGTCTTAAAGTTCTTGTCAAATAGATTTTTCATTTCCTTGGTTAGTGTTACCCCCAAGATACTTTATGCTATTTGTAATTATCATGAAACGTTATGTTTCTCTGATTTCCCTCTCTGCTTCTCTATCCTTTTTGTATAGGACGGCTACTGATTTTTTTGAGTTGACCTTGTTTCCTGACACATCATTGAAGGTATTTATCAGCTGTAGGAGTTCTCTGGTAGTGTTTTTGGAGGTACTTATGTATACTATCATATCATCTGCAAATAACAAAAGTTTGACTTCTTCCTTTCAAATTCGAATCCTCTTAATTTTCTTATGTTGTCTTATTGCTATTGCTAGAACTTCAAGCACTATATTGAAGAGATATGGAGAGAAGCATTGTCTTATTCCTGATTTTAGTGGAATCACTTTGAGTTTGTCTCTATTTAATTTGCTGTTAGCTGTCAGCTTGCTGTATATTGCTATTATTATATTTAGATATGATCCTTGTATCCCTAATCTCTTCAATACCTTTATAATAAAGGGTTGTTAAATTTTGTCAATTGCTTTTTCAGCATCTAATGAAATAATCATATGGGGTTTTTTTCAGTTTATTTATATGATGGATTACATTGACAGATTTTCATATGTTAAACCAGTCCTGCATTTCTGGGATGAAGTCTACTTGAGTATAATCGATGATTTTTTGATGTGTTCTTCGACTTGGTTTGCCAGGATTTTATTGAGAATTTTTGCATCGATGTTCATGAGTGGGATTGGTTTGTAATTCTTTTTCTTGGTTGAGTCTTTGTGTCTTTTTGGTATCAGGGTAACTGTAGTTTCATAAAATGAGTTTGGTAATGACTCTTCTGTTTCTATTATGTGGAACATATTTAAGAAGTATAGGTATTAGCTATTCATGGAAGTTCTGGTAAAATTCTGCATTAAAACCATCTAGTCCTGGTTTGGGAGGGTTTTGATGATAGCTTCTATTTACTTGCGACTTATAGATGTATTTAAATTGTTCACCTGGTCTTGATACAATTTTGATATATAATATTTATCTAAAAATGTCCATTTCTTTTACATTTTCCAATTTTGTGGCATACAGGCTTTTGTAGTAAGACCTAATGATTCTCTGAATTTCCTCAGTGTCTGTTGTTATGTCCCCCTTTTTGTTTCTGATCTTGATAATTTGTGTGTTCTCTCTCTGCTTTTTTATTAGTTTGGATAGGGGTTTGTCAATCTTGTTGATTTTCTCCAAGAAGCAGCTTTTTGTTTCATTGATTCTTTGGACTGTTTTCAGTGTGTTTTATTTTGTTGATTTCAGCCTTCAGTATTATTATTTCCTGTCTTCTACTCGTCCTGGATGAGTCTGCTTCTTCTTCTTTTCCCTAGAGCTTTCAGGTGTGCTGTTTTATGAGTTTTCTTTATGTGGGTACTTAGTGCTATGAATTTTCCTCTTAGCAATGCTTTCATAGTGTCCCATAGGTTTGGGTATGTTGTATCTTCATTTTCATTGAATTCAAGGAAGACTTTAATTTCTTTCTTTATTTCATCCTTGACCAAGGGGTGGTTCAGTAGTTGACTGTTCAGTTTCCATGAGTTTGTAGGCTTTCTGGGGTTAGAATTGTTGTCGGATTCTAACTTTTTCCATGGTGATCCGATAGTACACAGTTGGTTATGATAATTTCTTTGTATTTATGGATGTTTGCTTTGTTACCAATTATGTGATCAATTTTTGAGAAAGTTCCATGAAATTCTGAGAAGAATGTGTATTTTTTCCTGTTTGGGTGGAAAGTTCTATAGATGTCTGTTAAGTCCATTTGATTGATTACATACATCTATTAGTTCTCTTATTTTTCTGTTAAGTTTCTGACTGGTTGACCTGCCCAATGGTGAGAGAGGAGTCTTGAAATCTCCTATTAGTGTTTGGGGTTTGATTTGTGATTTGAGTTCTAGTAATTTTTCTTTTAAATATGTATGTGCTTTTATATTTGGGCATAGACATTCAGGATTGAGACTTTATCTAGATTAATTGTTCCTATTATAAGTATAAAGAGTCTTTTTCCATTTCTTCTGATTGATTTTAGTTTGAAATCGATTTTTTTTAGATATTAGGATAACCATACCTGCTTGTTTCTTAGTTCTATTTGCTTGGAAAACCTTTTCCTAACCTTTTACTCTGAGTAAATGCCTGTCTTTATGGTGGAGGTGTATTTCTTTAAGCAGAAGAATGTTGGGTCCTGCTTTCACATCCATTCTTTTAACCAGTGTCTTTTTTATAGGTGAACTGAGTCCATTGATATTAGGTGATATTAATGACCAGTGGTTGTTAACTCCAGTTATTTTTTTTGGTGGTACCGTTTGCGTGTTTCCCTTCTTTGAGTTGTGTTTATGGAGGGTTGTCAATGTCTGTGCTATTGTAGGAGTTGTTGGCTTCCGTGGGTTGAGGTTTTCCTTCTAGTACTTTCTGTAAGATTGGGTTTCTTGATACATATTGTTTAAATCTGTTTTTGTCCTGGAACATCTTGTTTTCTCCATCGATGGTCAATGCAAGCTTGTTGGATATAGGATTCTGGGCTTGCATCCATGGTCTCTATGTGTCTGCAACACATCTATCCAAGACCTTCTGGCTTTTATGGTTTCCATTGAGAAGTCAGATGTAATTCTGATAGGTTTACCTTTATATGTTACTTGACCTTATTCTTTTGCAGCTCTTAATATTCTTTCTTTATTCTGTATGTTTTGTGTTTTGATTATTATATAGTGAGGGGATTTTTTTTTTTTTGGATACAGTGTATTTGGTGTTCTGTATGCTTCTTGTACCTTCATAGGAATATCCTTCTTTAGGTTGGGAAAATTTTCTTCTATAATTTTGTTGATTATATTTTCTGTGCCTTTGATTTGGAGTTCTTCTCATTCTTCTACCCCTATTATTGTTAGGTTTGGTCTTTTCATAGTGTCCCAGATTTCCTGAATGTTTTGTGATGAAAATTTGTTGGATTTGCTGTTTTATTTGATCAATGAGTCTATTTCCTCTAATGTATACTCAGCAACTGAGATTTTTTTCTTCTATCTCTTGTATTCTGTTGGTTATACTTGTCTCTGTAGTTCCAGTTTGTTTACCCAGATTTTCCATATCCAGCCATCCCTCGGTTAGTGTTTTTTTTTTATTACCTCCATTTTGGTCTTCAAGTCTTGAACTTCTTTACCTGTTTGATTGCTTTTTCTTGGTTGTCTTTGGTATCTTTGAGGAATTTATTAATTTCTTCTAACTTTTTGTTTGTTTTCTTTCTCTCTCTC
>NW_026068315.1:416515-417262 GCF_014885135.2 Alexandromys fortis
GGCTAGGTTGATCCTGAATTTCCTGAGAAACCGCCACACTGCTTTCCAAAGTGGTTGCACAAGTTTGCATTCCCACCAGCAATGGATGAGGGTACCCCTTCCTCCACAACCTCTCCAGCAAAGGTTATCAATGGTGTTTTTGATTTTAGCCATTCTGACAGGTGTAAGATGGTATCTCAAAGTTGTTTTGATTTGCATTTCCCTGATAGCTAAGGAAGTTGAGCATGACCTTAGGTGTCTTTTGGCCATTTGAACTTCTTCTGTTGAGAATTCTCTGTTCAGTTCAGTGCCCCACTTTTTAATTGGGTTAATTAGCATTTTAACGTCTAGTTTCTTGAGTTCTTTATATATTTTGGAGATGAGACCTTTGTCTGTTGTGGGGTTGGTGAAGATCTTCTCCTAGTCAGTGGGTTGACTTTTTTTTTCCAGTGTTTATCATTGGCTAGACCAACAATGGTTTTCTTCTGATTGGAAGATCAGTTTTCAGTCTCCAGGGCTGGATATCTGAGCAGTTCCAAACTGGCTGGCATTCTGGAGGAGTTCTTAAGAGCTGTGTTCTTAATAATTTATGTAGGAATTTCAAAAAATTGTGTTGTCAAATTATAGACTCACTGAGTCTATAATATAATTTGACTTCCTAAAGAAGCTAAATAAGAAGGTGATCCCAAAGAAAAACATATAGCTATCCTCCTGATTATGGGAAGTAGACAAGATTGCCGGGCAAAAAATGGGATCTTGGGGGTGGGG
>NW_026068315.1:423971-425741 GCF_014885135.2 Alexandromys fortis
GGGAAATGAAAGGCGGGGAGGAGGCGGAAATTTTTTTTCAATAAAAAGTTATATTAAAAAAATAAATAGGGCAAAATCAGGTGATCAAAAAAATTGTGTTGTAATATTAGAGAAGGAACATTTCAGCTATAGAATATATCAATTTGCCAACAAGAAGGAAGGCAACCATAGCAACAGGAAAAATCTCTTTTCTTCTCTCTCTCCCTCTGTGTGTGTGTGTGTGTGTGTGTGTGTGTTTGTGTGAACTGCCACCATAATGTGTCAAATTTAGTATCAGTTGTCTCACCTCAAAATGTCCATTAAGAAAATCTCTAATAGGTGTTTTTAGCTGCTTGCATTTCATTGATTCCAGCTGGAGTAAAGTTATCAGCCAAGATAAAGAATCACAGTTTAACTGATACAGTTTCTAAAATATAATTCTACTATTTTTTTTTAAAGAAGTTTAAACATTTACTGAAACTCAACTATTTATTGTTTTAAAATACATAATTTCCTATGACTTTTGGTGCTCTTTAACATGACAGCAATTTAAGTTTTTAGTTTCTTACTATGTGTATGTTTATGACTGACTCTTTAAGATCCTTTGTATTTTATCACTCCTGTCTATTGTGAATATTATCTATATTTCATTATTTGTTTATTGGAGCTTTATAAATGTGTTATTTTGAAAGCAAATTATTTCTATTTGTATAGTTCACATTCAAAGTCAAATATTCAAGAGAAAAATAAATAAGGAATAAAATTTTTAAATGATAAATACTAAGTTTACCATTGTGTGCTGCCATTGTTGAATTGTACTTTATATTGATTAGAACTTGCATCAATCCTGTAAATATATTAAAGTTTTTTCATAAGTATATCTATCTTGTTTGGAATAATTCAAATGTAATTATAGCATTTCCCCTGAAGACTCTACTTTTTATTGGATTTTGGTTCAGTGATCATTTTAGACATTGATTTTTTAGCATTGTAAATTACTGTGTTTCTCTAGTCTTAGATCTGTATTTTCCCACTGTCACTTTTCTACAGTTGGTTAAGTTTTGAAGAGTACCTGACATGATTGTTTTAAATTAGAATGAAGTATTTCAACAAAATTAAACTGAAAGTAAATATTAAAATGACTTGTTACTAAACATGTTGGTAAAATTTTTGCAGAAACAGTCTTAGAAAATTAGGTGAATCTTTAGAAACAAGACCAAGCATGAAACACAACCAAGATTATATTTACCTACTTATACAGCATGTCTTATTGTTGGTCAATTCTTATGCATTTTAATATTTTCCTGAGTGTATGTGTATGTGAGTACTCATGAGATAAACAGGTATAATAGACACAGTGATAGGGAAACTTATTTTCAACTTACTTTGATACTTAAAAATAAAAATTACATCAGAATATTTGAGATGTGTAAAGTTTATATGAAACACAGTGAAAAGACTATTGATATATGAAGAAAAATTGAAAAAGCCTAAAATGCTTGAAGAAGCATTTTTAAGGTAGGATAATTTTAGATTTCTAATACAGATGAGAGAATTAGACAATAAATTTAACTGTTGTTTAAATAGTGAACCTCTTTTTATTGATAGACACTACCTTAAGCAATTATGGTCACTTATTGGCAGAAAATTACAGGCTGCAAAATTATTTCTTCTCCTGAGTCTGATAATACCAACCAATCTCTGAATTTCATATGTATTTATTACCTGATTACAATAACCAGAAAAATTAGAACCTTATTCTCATATAAATTATTTCAGGAAACACAGTTG
>NW_026068316.1:0-65999 GCF_014885135.2 Alexandromys fortis
TAGAGCAGGGCAGGGGAAGACAGAACGGGGGAGAGGGAGCTCCTTGCTGTATTCCCACTCCCACGACCACCTCCTCAGACCTGGCTACACTCAGCTACATAGTCCAGACACCGTGGAGTTCAGCTGTGTCCCCATTGTGTCACTGTCCTGCCCAAGTTCCCTGCCTAGATTCCAGTTTTTACTCCAGCCTGTCTCTCCTGCTATGCCCCTTCTGGGACCCCAGATCATGTCTCCTCTCTGGCCCCTGTCCCACCCTCTCATCCCAGCTCTGGCCTAGCCTGCACTGTAAACGACTGCGGTGCCCCTTCCCTCGCTGTCACCCTAGCCTGGGTCCTCCTCTCCTGTTGCACACACCCTGTAGTCTGGGGGCCACTGCTGCCTGCTTCCAACACTTTAGGCGGCCTGTCACCTTCAGACAGACCACAGCACCACTCCACTGCCCTTTCCTGATCTCAGCTTAGATTCATCATCTAGGAAGGTGGACAACGGGGTCACTGTCAGGAGCCTGGCCTTCCCTGAGAAGCTAGTCTTTATGGATAAAGACTCAGAGCTTCAGAGAGGTCAGCTCCTCATGCAGAATCACAGAGCTAAATGCAAGTGCCCCAACGCTCAGGAAGAATCTCTTTTTTTCATGTCTTGTAAGTCATCCAGGGTGCCTGGCAGGACAACCCTGAGCCCCACTGAGCCTCAATTTCACCTTTGCCTAGCCCATGGACTCTGGTGTGGAGGCTTTTGAATTTAATCATATCCTAAAGGGTTTTGTTCCCAGGTCGATAGGCAGGGAGATGAGACAGTCTTGAAATGGGAGGGAGGGGAAGGACAAGGGACCGCTCAGTTCCCGGAGTCCCTTTTCAGCTGAGAGAGGGACTCTTGGCCATGGTGAGCCCCAGAGAGGTGGCCCAGAGGCTGGATGCAGAAGAGGGATGAGGCCTGGCGTGATGACCGACCACCTCAATCAGATGGTGCAAAGTGATTTGTTCACATGACATTTCATCCTCTCTGACTTTGGTTTTTCAACTGTCTCTTCTGTAGCGCATGCTGGCCTTGAATTTCCCAACCTGTTTCAGCCTCCCACTTCAGTCTCCCAGTTCGTGAGAGCCAGCGCAAATTCAGATTTTTCCAGACTTTTCAGGTAGAAGAAAACAGTTCTCTGGGCTGGGTCCAGTTAGGTTGACCAACATCCTGTCCACTCAGCCCCTGGTCCAGCAACTGAACTCATAGAGTGTCATCACGGCCCTGTCCAGCAGGTGGAGCAATTTAGCTGTGACCCACCTTTCCTGGGCCTGGTGCCTGGGGCTCAGGGCCATTTCTTCCTAGAGAGTGCCTATCCACAGGCACCTGCTGGTATCCTATCTTTTCCTCCTTCTGACCCTGCCCATCAACCCAAATGCAACAGTTCAACCCCTTTAAAAATAGGCTGGTTCTTGGCCTTGCTTTACAGGTCCCTGTTGGAAGTCCCTTCCCTATGGTGGCCTGCTGGTCTCATTTCACCTCCTGGGAGAAGCCCCTTCTCTGCCTCTCAATTCTGCTTCACTTTCTGCCCTATGGGCTTTGGGGACTGCACCCTGTGTAGGCATGGTGGGCCAGTTGGGCCATCTGTGCAATGCTGTCTTCCCATTAATTACAATCAATAGTATCCTCATTCACATAGGAGACTCTCGGTGAATGGATGGACGGATGGATGGATGGACCAATGGATGGGGTAGAGTCTGCTCTTCCTTAGCCCCTTCCCTGGGGATCCAATTAGTGGATCACTGAAGCAGCCGGCTAGCACACCCACAGACAGCAGTGCCCCATCTGGAAGCTTTGTTTAAAGACAGTGAAATCGGCTGCTCAGCTGGGCTACTGCCTTGAATACAGTCCTTGGAGGGCTACTGCCTCATTGTGTCCTGTGTCCTCAACTCGGCAAAGAACAGATTGAATTTAAGCCTTCTGTGGAGGCCCAGAGCAGGCAGAGGACTTGCCAAAGTCTCATAGTAGCACTGGAAATAGGGTTGAGAGGGCAGAGGACAGGTATAGGCTTAGTGGGAAGGTACTGGGTAGGGTCCAGGTAGGAGGAGCCTCAGGGGGCTCTGTCCTCTTGAGGGAGTGATAGGGTGGTTCTCTTCCTGTGCTAGTCTAGCCCAGTAGGCAAAGCTCACACCCCTAGCAGGTGTCAGAGATCTCTTAGGGCCTGCAGCCTCCTCGTGCAAGCCCTGCCTTGTTTGCCTTGCTGCACACATTCCCTGACCATTGTCCAAGCATCTCTGGTCCCAACTGTGTCTTCAGCTAGGTTCACCTGTCACTATCTTCAGTCTACTTCCCTGACCCTCCCTTGACTCTCTGGCTGGTCAGAGTCCTCCTGTGCCCTGATGCTGTGGGGCCAGCCTGGGCAGGACTGGGGCTGTGGGGCCAGCCTGGGCAGGACTGGGAATGTAGGGCCAGCCTGGGCAGGACTGGGGATGTAGGGCCAACCTGGGCTGAACTGGGCCTCTTGGTTCCCAGCATCCCCAGGGACCTGCACAGGGCTGGGCAGTGTTTGTTCTAGAGAACAAAGGTCTTGAGGGTAGGAATCTCTCCTAGTCTCAGAATTGCCAGCTTTTATTCTGAATGACTCTGGGAGGTGTTTGTTTCTTACCCTATTGTTAAATGGGTAAACAAGTCACTCTGACAAGCAATGTTGTAACCAGATCATTATGTCTATCATCCCTTCCTCCTCATCCCCATCCCCCCAAAAGAGAATGAGTGGAGAATGAATGAATGAATGAATGAATGAACGGAGGAAGAGACTTGGCATTCATTGGAAGCCTATAGGTCTCCTTACCCCTGAGATCCCATGTTTCCTCTGTCAAGGGGTCCTGTTATGGCTGACTTCCATCCTGTGGCATCTTGGTATGTAGAGCCAACTGATAGCTAGCCTCCCTGTTTCTGCTCTTAGTCACCCCTCTTCTTCCCAGCACCCAAAGAGGTCCTGTTCATGCTAAACTCAGATCCTGTTCCTCCTGCTCCATCCCCTCCAATGGCCTGTGGCCCGTGCATAGATCCAGGTGCCTCACTGGCCTCGTGAAGTTGGCTCCCTGTGTTCAGTCTCCTTCCATCGCGACTGCTTCTTTTACAACCTCAGAAACCACCAGGCATCATTCGGCCTCAGGAGCTCGGCTCATGCTGCTCAGAGCTTAGATATTCTTCCTCCACATTCCTACTTTGTTCCTTCCCTTTGTTCAGGTCCTCATGGGGTCTGTCGCAGATTGCTATGTCTCCGTCTTAACCTCCTCACCTTGAGGCTTTGTGCTCTGACTTTACATGAGTCCTGTGCAAGTTGGACTTATTCATCTCTGGTCTTACAGCAGGTCCGCCTACTATGCCTGGGTGTCTTTTGCAGCCAGACAGCTGTGGCTGTTGTTTTCTGTGTCTCAGGTCCCAGGACTTGTTGATGGATCGGGCCGTGCCTGGAGGGATGGAAGGATCCTAGGATGCTCTTTTCCTTCTACCCATGTGCGAACCTTGGAGGCTCTGGCTAGGGAAGAGTGCCCCATAGCAGGTCACCCCTTGGTGACAGTCAAGTGTCGCTGCTGTCTCCGGGTGCTCAAGCAGTCCTGTCATAACATTTGTTTAGCAGGCAGTGAGTGCTAAGCCACACTGCAAACAACAGAAGAGCGGGGCTTTCTGCACACTGATTCCTCTTCTGGTCACCGGCCTCAGTGCCCTGCCAGGCCCTGCCTGTCCCTTTTGCAGCCTGACCCTTTTGACTTGCCTTTCAATCAGACCCTCTCCTGCCCCAGCTGTGAACTCCAATTGTTTGAGTCTTGTTGGGCTTTGAGGTCCCCACTTTTGCTTTCTCGGGGCCTATAGTTTCCACAGGGTCCTCTCTCAGCTCTCCCAACTTCTTAGAGCCTCAATGAGGTCATCAGGTCATGCAGGAGCCCTGAGCCTTGACCACACCAGGGCCACAATGCAGCTCTATACTCCTGTGGGATAAGGTATACAATAAAAGTGGGTAAGGTTTACACCAGGGGTCCTGCAAGGACAGGCTAAGGGGCCAAATACAGTTGTCATCCAGGTCTCCCTTGCTTGCCTGCCCGCCCACCCACTTGTCTGGCTGGCATTCTCAGTTCCAGGCCCTACCTTGGGCCTGAACAAGGTGAGTGCCACTGATGTCCCTCAGTACAAGCAACCATATTTCATAGACACGACCCCTAAGGCCCAGCGTGGCACAGAGTACCGAGGGTTCCGGGTTCATGTGCTGTGCTCCACCTCCACTGCTCTGGGGGTTCTCTCCTTAGCAAACCCCCACCTCACTGTAAACGGACCCCGCCCTTACATTGCCCACACACCTGGGAACCCTGACTTTGTGGAGCACCCTCTCCAATGTCCTCCTTCCTCAGCCACTGCAGTGTGGTGCGCCTCCCCCACCCCCACTCCTGCAGCTCAGCCAGTCTGAAACACACAGTTTAGCACTTCATTACACACTCTGCTCACTAATTATTGTGTGCCTTTCCTCTTTAGCTCGCCCGAGTTCCTCAGGCTCTGCTCTGTTGCCGGATTGGCTCTGGTCTTGCACTCTTTGCAGGGTCCTTGCTCACTGGGCCAGGGGCTATTCTGGCATTTGCCTAGAGCATAGGTATCTGCACCTACAGGCCACAGGTGACTAGGATAAAGATGGTCCCTCCACTCATGTTTTGTCAGAGTTTTCCTGACTAGGAGGACAGCGGTGACTGCCCCACGCATGCCATCCACTGTGACTGGATTCTCTGGAGCTCTTTGAGCTCTGACCATGTCCTCACCCCACTTGATCCCTTTCGTTGCTTCAGAGCTCACGGTCAGTACTCTGGCCTTCAGATTCAGCCTCCGAAGCATACCATACGCCCAGCCCCACGGTCAGCGCCCTATTAGCTGTGGTTCTCACTTCTTACACAGGCCACAGCATCTCCTTCCTCATGGACCTCCACCCTCCATGTTTTACCAGGTTGCCTCCCTCCTAACTCCTCAGGATAAGCAGCAGTTTCTCTTCGCTTACAAGGCACACATGGTTGGCCCCCACCTCTCTACTCTGCTGGGGTCTCTCTTCCCAGCCAATCTGGCTGGCAATAAGCTGCCAGTTGCCCTCAAGTTCTTATCGAACGAGCCTGTGTCCTCGGTGCCTGCGCGTCAGTGTCCTTCATGGCATTCAGGTCTGTGTAAATGACAGCTCCAGAGACAAGCTGGTCTCCCGAGAAGGGGACCAAAAGGGGAAAAAGAAGAATCACAGTCCTGGCCCCGGGTATGCAGAGGTCAGGCGACCTTTAGAGCTGGTTGGACAGCCGCAAAGAGGTGCCTTTGCTGTTCAGGTCTGAGGGCATCCCGGAATCTTCCTTCCTTCACGGGAGGTTAGCCTCTGCCCTCTTCTGGCCTTGATGGATCAGGTGGGACCCACTGTGCTGTAGACAGCGATCCGAGTTCCTCAAAGTCCATTGATTTAAATGTGAGCGATGTCTAAAAGAACTTTTGCAGAAACCATTCTAGACTGACTTTTGACCTCAGCTCGAGTATTGGTTTAACCTGGCTAACTTGACCCAGAGTTAACTACCATGAAAGTCTTAATTACATGGCACCTGTGGGACTTACTCAGCTGCCCAGGATCTCAGATGAGTGGGGCCAGTCAGTAATCCAGCTGCAGAAAGCTGCCTGGATGGGGCTTTGCCCATCCCTGCCCAAGCGCAGCTCTGGGGGTATTTATCTCCCAAGCTCTGATTGGCTGGCTGGGGCTGGAGGGATGCCTCCTGCCCCTTTCCCATCACCTGCACTAACCCCCATGGGCTCCCACTCACTCCTCTTCCAGTCTGCCACAGGGCCCACCCACACTTTACACCTGACCACAATCTGCTGGTTTGGTGGTCTGTGCACTATGAGTCTCCTGGGATGTGAACTTCACATCCTTGCCTGGACATCCTTGCCTGGACCCAAGACATGAGCTAGCTGTTGGCTCCATTTCTGAGACGTTTCAGGGAAGCTAGACTTTCAATAGAGTCACTGAGCCATGACTGGGGTCACAGGACTAGAGTCCCCAGGTCTGGGCTCAAGGAAAAAGAGGGGCCCAGATGATGTCAGAGTGGTGTGTCAACCCAGGGCAGAATTACTGGCCAAACTGGTGAAGGCTGGGGTATGTGGAGGAGTGGGGTATGTGGAGGAGTGGGGTGCAGGGCTGGGGCAGAGGAGTAAATCCCCTGATGGATGACATAGGTAGTCCCCTAGGACGGAGCATCATATAAGATGGCTTTCTATGGAGGACAAGGCAGGCCAGGAGCTGGGTCTCTTCTGTGGGTTACTGTGCCAAGGGAAGAGACAGGTGGGGAGAATGAAGCCAGCATACCAGGCTCTGGACTGGTTCAACAGGGCAGGGAAGATGGCTACAGGGGAGATGCAAGACCAGAAGGAAGGTCACTGTGTGACCCTGGGTGAAGGAAGAGGCATTTCCTAAAGTAGGTCAGAGCACGCTCCAGCTCTCAGGATCCATCGCAACGGCTTCCCCCGCCTGTCAAGGGCTGGCCTCAGAATTGGATCTGAGCCAACCTTCCTGAATTCTATGACTTGGGCAGAATGTCGCCCCGAGGTGAGGGTAAGATTCTGTCTTCTTTGCAGCAGCCCTGTGGGAACCTAGTGCAGGCTCCAAGCCTCTGCCAAGTGGGAAGGTCACAGGTAGCCAGCTGCCCAGTCTGCATCCCAGTCCAGCCCCCAGGGCGTCTTGTGCTGAAGAAGCCCCAGGAGTCTCTAGCCCGCAGTGGCTGCAGGCACAGTCAGCCTTCAGCTTTCTGGCCCTGGGGCTTCAGACCGGTGGAGGTGAGCCACCCTGCTGGGCTGTCTAAAGTACTGTCCCTCAGGGCAGAACACAGAGGAAATGGCAACTGTTTAATGCTGGGAAGCCACACTGCAACTGTGACTATAGTAGAGCCCCCTCCTGCTCCTCCCACCTCAACCTGATCTGGGCCACTGACACTATTAACCAGGAGCCAGACCCAGCAGGGAGCTTAGGACCAGAGTACAGCTTGCTTATCTCTGTTCCAGAGACCAGGAGGAGGCCTGCATGGGGGGGGGGGGGGACGACTCAGGCTTGGGCTGCACCCAGCCAGCGCCCCAACCCCCACCCCCTCCCCTGGGCTTTTTCCTTCATTCATTAAACAGGAAGCAGGCAGCTCAGAACAGGCTGATGACTCAAGCCCGGGGACACAATGGCAAGCTGGGCCCACGGCTCTCCACCCCTGCTGGGTTAGCTCAGGGGCCCCTGGCTCTCCACCCCTGCTGGGTTAGCTCAGGGGCCCCTGGCTCTCCACCCCTGCTGGGTTAACTTACTCGCGGGAAGCCACATGTGAGGTGGGTCTGTGCTGCACTGAAAGATGTTAACCCCCAGGAAAGCAGCTCTGAGGCCGAGCTTTCGCTCTCCGGGGGAGAGACGCTCCCCTCATAGTCCACCGGCTCCTCCCCTCACGGGCTCACTAATGCTCGTCCATCTCTCTTCTCCCCCATCTCCTGGACAGCACTATTCCTGCTTAGCTGTCCTAGTCAGCTTCCTGCCTGACCCAGGAACACCTCAGAGCTGCACTTTGGCTGCACCAGGCCTTTCAGACTGGGAGGTCAAAGCCATCCAGATTGGCCTCTGCCCTCGTGAACCAAACTTGCCTTTAGCTTAGTCACAAGTCAAACTCCAAGTTGATTGACAGCTAATTGGTCTGGCAGAGGCAACCTCAACATAAATGAAGTTCTACCGTGGTCTAGAGTCTAGAACCAAGCATAGCATCCCTGTTCGCTGGTGTTGAGATGCCGTTTTTCCACGTATGTCCTTTTGAGTTCCAGGGCATAAACCACGGTCTGCACAGCATGTGACATGACACAGCCAGCCGAATGCCCATGGGTGCGACAAGGAGCAAGCTGGGGTAGCTCAGGAGGAGTGGTGATGTCCAGGTCTCCGCTGATCTGCCATGCACAGTTCTTCAGTCTTTCCTTGCCGATCACATCTTTGACTTTGAAAGAGGACTGTTGGTTTCTTTAGGGAAGTCCCTGAGTTTGCAGACTTGGTTGTGCCTTCTTGTTCCTTCAATGGAGTGGTGGGCTTTGAGAAACCATAGGGTGAAGCAGCCTCCTCTTGTGTTCTCCTGGACAACCATGACACCATCAAAACCGTTCCCCCATGATGCAGCCATACCCATTTTCATCTGTTGAAGCGCACCTTGGTTATTTGACATGTTACCACTAGGGGGAGCTAGGGGAGGGTTTTCAGGAACTCGTGTGTGTGTGTGTGTGTGTGTGTGTGTGTGTGTGTGTGTGTGTGTAAGATTCTTCAGTAATAAACCTACAACTATTTTCAAAATAGTTTAAAAGCCCAAGATACTTAACATTTTTACTGCACTTTCATCTTTGCTGTAACACAAACTCACTATAATAATTTGACCTGCATCGTGGTACACCCTCCAGGGTTTACTTGGATGCCAGGATATATTCCTCTCAGTATTGTGTTCGCCACATAAAGTGGAGCTGCCCGGCCCCTTCCTTCCGTCTCCAGGTCCATAGGCATCCGTGTTCCTGAAGCGTGGGGGCAGGTCTGATACCGCATCCTTGAGTCTTCTGCTGAGCATTTTCTTTTTTATCTTCAACCCTGTTTCCTGAACAGGGCACTTCTTAAGCCACTTGCTCATTTTGTTAGGGTTAGTCTAATTAAATCTAGAGACGATAATCCACAAATCAACTTACAGGCCACGTTAAGAAGGAGGATGAGCCTGGGAGAGGCTGACTCGATTCTGTCATGCTTCCCCACGAACAGCTGCCGCTGTCTGATGTGGGGAGCTGGACTTTTGTGTGCTCTGACATGCCAGTATGGTTTCCACGGGGGGGGGGGGGAGATACTCGGTAGAAGTTCTCCTCTTTGTTCTCATGTCCTGTGGTAGGTGTGTTCTAGCACTTTCTTACAGTGTAATTGCTGTGGCTTGGCCTGCATGGAGTGTTTTCCACATGCTATCACTTCTGACCAGGCGAAGGTGTCCTGCCGTGCTGGGAACCGCTCAGCTATGTCAGCCCCCAGCTGGTCCATGCCCCCATCCTCCCCAGCTCCAATATGACACCTACCACAGTATAGGTCAAAGGGCAAAAGCTATCTCCAGTGGCCTCAGAGGCTGAGAGTGGCTCTCGGCTTCATGCTGCCTGGCACTATTGTGCTGACAGACACGGGCATGCTCACTGAAGGAAGGGACCAAGAGTTTGGATTTATTCAGAACATGGAAGACACCCCACCATGCCTAACACCTGGTTATGTACCTGCCAAATTGCACATCTTTTCTGTCCCCAAAGTCATCCCCAGGGGTGTGGCCTTCTGTCTCCAGGCATCCCTTCTAGACCTGCCTCTCCCAGAATTCACAGCACTTGCTGCTTACGTACAAGCCTTCCTTCAGGGGCACTGAGTTCCCTGCTGGCCACCCTGTCCCTGTAGAGCAGCCACGGTGCCTGCTAGCCATCACCCTGTGATGGCTAATCTTCATTCAGTGTGACTGGATCTAGAATCGCCATGGGAACACACTTTGTTCAGTGCGGTCTGTGAGGTGTTCCCAGAGTTCAGCTGAGGAGGGAAAACCCACCCTGATGATGGGCAGCACCGTTGGTCCTGGGCTGAGTAAAGGAGAAAATGAACGGAGTACCTGCATTTATCTCTCTCTACTTCCCGACTGTGGATGCCACGTGGCCAGCTGCCTCTGTTCCTGCCACCAGGACTTCCTGCCGTGATGGACTGCATCCTTAGACTGTGAGCCACAGCAAACCCTTCCTTCCTTAGCCTGCTTCTTGTCCGATATTTGTGCACAGCAGTAAGAAAGCCCCGACTCACACTTCTCCCTCAGCCACTGCTGCAGTCTCCCCTGCGCCAATGCCCCTCTTGGGACACTGCTGCCAGGTCAGGGTCTCTCCCAGGTCAGGATCTCTTGGCATACAATGTTCCTGTCTTCTCTGCAAAAGTCCCAGGGTCACTCACTAAGTGTGGTGGTGACACACGCCTTTAATCACAGCACTTGGGAGAGCTGTGAGTATGAGGCCAGCTTAGTCCACATAGCAAGTTCCAGGCCAGTCAGGACTACATAGAGGTACCGTGTGTGTGTGTGTGTGTGTGTGTGTGTGTAGTCCCACAGCCTTTGTTTGTTGAAGCTGCCAGTGAACCTTAGGAGCAGGGGCGTTTTGGTGTCCCCAGCAAGGGAGATAAGGTGGTCCACAGAGCCTGGCTGGGCTCTGGGCTGAAGATGGCCTCTATTCTTCTAGAGGATGTGGGAGGTGGGAAGGATGGGGTGGGCAGCATTCTTGGGGAGAGGATGTGGTTCTCCTTGGGTGTTCTATTGTCCCTGCCCTGGAGAAGGGGGGTCCTTTTGAGCTCTGTTACAGCCTGGAGAGGCCCCCTCTCTTCTCTGCAGAATGGCAGGCATCTGGGGTGCACCTGTGCCTGTGTTTGTGTGAATCCAAGCCTCCTGTCTTCCTGCTGCATTTGTTGTCTGGGTGGTGGGGGTGTTTATATACAGAAGCCTGGGGTTGTTTGGGTGTTCTCTGATGGTGTGAGTGTGCTGTAGGGGCCCAGCGCCTGCATCTACCATTGTCTGCTTCTGCCTGCCGCTGGGCCTTTGGGTCTGTGTGCCCAGCTGTCTGTAGGGCTGGGGGTGGGGCACTCAAGCCCACCAGCCCCTGCCCTATTCCCTACTCTGCGTGCCAGATTGAGTTCTCATCACCTAGCAACCAGGGACTCCAGTCAATGGTAGCCTCTCAGACAAAAAAAAAAAAAAAAGAAAAAAAAAGTATTTTCTTGAGAGGAGAGCTTGGAAGGGGAGGGGAACATGGGAAGGAGGGGGAGGGGCATTGTGGAAATTTCTACTGTGAGTCCATGTCGGCCCAGCAGGCCCCTTGTCCATCTGCTGCTCTGTCTTCTGTGCAGATCCTTGCTCATCTCAGCTTCCCGGGTGGGCAGGGGGTCACTGAGGTTCCAAGTCCTCAGACATGCTTACTCTTCCCACTGACCGAGGAGCCTCCGTGGGGCTCCATGAGCCTTATGTGTCTGGGGTGAATGCAAGAGAACAGCGTGGGTGTGAGCCACAGGGTACCAGCTGAGGCCTTTAGACCCTCAGGTCTAGGCCTGCCTTGGAGCTCGTTCAGGGAAGGGCGGGCCTGATGGGCTGCTGGGTGGAAGTTTTTGTCTTATGATTGCCTTCCCTGGGAGCCAGCACCTCGAAGGGGAAGGTCAGGGCTCCCAGGAATGGGAAGGAGGCTGCTCACGTGCCTCCCCGTGGTTCTCCGTGGCCCATGACTCTCTTCTGGGGCTTGAGTCTTCCCCGGACGCTCTCCTGCTCCATGGCCTTCCAGGCCAGCAGTCTGTTTCTGCCAGTGCACAGGCGCACCCCTCCTGCCCCGTGCTCCTTGTGGCGACCTTGCTTGTTTGGTTGGTGGCACTTGTTCCTCTCAGGGTGATCCTCCCGCTCACTGGCTTCTTAGTTCCCCGCCTCACCCACCAGAACAACAGCTCCGGGATCTAAGAATAACCAGACTCATTTAGCACTCGCTGCGTGCCAAGCTCCGTGCTGAGTGCTCGGAGTGTTTCAGCTCACTCGAGGCCGGAGCAAGCACACAGCGGGAATGAGCGGCTCCACTTTGCACTGGAGGCAGAGAGGGACTGAGTACCTGCCCCATGGTTACAGAGGGTGCCTGACATCTTGTATGTAAGAGTGGCCCTGAACATTTTCTAGAAAGAATGAAGGGGGACAAAATCTCTACTGACGGGAAAGGGTTTGGCTGCTTCCTGCCCCGACAGCCTCGCTGAAGCGTGTGAAGTTGTGGGGTCCACCTGTGGAACCCCTGCCCTGCTGGCAGGATGGACCCCGTCCCTCCCGACAGGGTGGCAGCTGAAGGTTGACTTGAAGGCTGTCCAGACTCACAGCTTCTCCTGTGGCCCTCTGTGCGTAGGCTCGCCCTGGAGAGGGTCTGCACTTGTGAACCCAGAGAAACAATTGCCTGTTTCCCACCCTCTGTCAGCTCCATGCAGATGCCTGTCAGGACACAGGAGTGCGAGCCAGCTGCAAACGCCATGTTTCCACGGGCCTGTGTGAAACGAGGGCAGTCAGTGTGCAGATGACCAGCGTCTTGTTCCCACTGCTGTGACATGGGATGAGACAGATTCAAGTCTGTGTTCTAGTCAGCCTCTGACTGGCTGTGAAGCTTCCGTGGCCAGGACGCTCAGGAACCTGTCTAAAGTTGGTCATATCTAGAGGGACTGATCGCATGGTTGTTTTTGAATGTGAACTACAGTTGTGTCAGAATGGAATATCCCTGCTGGACTTTTCTCCAAAGGAACAAGTTTCGGATACCCTAAATGAGCCACAAACCACCACAGACCTCCTAGAGGAAACGGTGCCTAGTACCCACCATCTGGTCCTGAGGCGCACAGATCACTGGGGCAGGGGAATGGCACAGAGGACCCTTGTGCTTCAAGCAGCCTTCCTGGGACTGGAAGCGTTGAGGATGCTCCTTTGGTCCCAATTGACAGGTAATGGCTCTAACCTGGTCCAGATCCTACAGACCTTACTGCCAACTCAGGGTGCCCCTTCCTAGTTCTTCAGCAAGCTTCTCTCCAGTACAGATAGCCACAGGGGAGCCAGTGTTGGGTGATGCAGGATTGGCGTGAGCATGGGAAAGGACTGTGCTGAATGACACAGGGAGGCTCCTGCAGGGTTCTCTTTACTCTGTCTCTCTGGCCCTTCCTGCCCCTGATTGCTTTCCCTGAAGACAATTTTAAGCATCTCATGGGCTCCTAAATCTTTGTAGTGGGGTTGGCTTGTAGGATATCTTCCTGGAGACAGGCCAGTGACAGGAGCGAGAGACAGCATTCTGAACAGAAGTGGCAGCCAGTGAAGTGGAACCAGGAGCAGCCAGAGAAGCCAGGGTGGAGCTACAGCCTGAGCCCATTCTGTGTGTGAGGCCCTGGCCGGGGCTCAGTGGGATGTGATAGCGTGTATCTGGACAAGGTCAAGCAAGGGAAGAACGACGTGTATCTAGAACTTACCCATGTCCTGGCCTAGCAGTCTGCAAACGCAGCCTCTCCACTCTTGGGATGCTGAACGCTGAATACTTGTGTTTCTGTGGGAGCTGATTAGATCAAATATGCCTGGAGCTGGTTTCTGGGGGAAAAGAGGTTTGAGAGGGGATCTGCCTGCGGGAGGTTATTTAGCAAGGGAACTTGGGGTGTGGAGTAGAGTGGCAGAACCCCAGGAATCCCCTGGGTATTCCTGCAATGTTGTCCCTCATTCCAGGCCACACCAGCCAATTGCCCAATGGGGCAGGCTTCTTTTAGCCCCTTCCTCCCTGAGAGGAACGTGAGCTAGTAAGGTGGCTGTCATCAGTTGAAGCCCCTTCCCATGAACCCAGTGGCAGTCATCAACACCCACATCTGCTTCAGCGGGATCCGCTACTCTTGGTCCAGAAGCAGGAATCAGGGCTGCACAGTGTTCCCTATCACACGGCATATGCAGGGTCACACACCACACCAATTCAAAGCTGAGATTCTAATTAGGTTTCTCTCTAACACTCGCTTGTTTTCTTCCAGTGCTTGCTGCAGACCCGGGGATGAGGGTGCTGGTAAAGGGACAGAAGGGGCCCTCAGCACAGTATACTTGGGGACAAACTCAAGACACCATCCTCCTTGCCTCTAGACCCTTATTCCTCCACACAGAACACCACGATGGTGTCTCATGGGCACCTACAGTCATCCCAGCCTGTGAACAGCCACTTATGGTCCCTTCTGTCCCAGCCTTCCCTCTGGCTGTTCCTTGCTTTGCGGTTTCTGGCTCAAATGTTCCCCTCTCTTTTGTCCCCCTGGCGACACCCATCTGCCCTGTCCTCCTGGATCTGTCCTATCAATGCCATGCTGCCCGTGGAGCGTGCGAGAGGAGATCACTGAGTAACGTGCGGTGAGGGTGGGCACTGGTATGCGCTACACCCTCTGTCGTCCCAGCACCTTGCCCAATGCCTGGCACAAGGGAGGCGTCCGGGGAATCTGAGTGAGATCATGGCATGAATACACAATGAGTACAACATGACATAAATATCCCTAACCTCAGGCAGGAAGAGCTCGGGCCTGCCAAAGATAGCCAGAGCTGGTGACATCTTCCTTTCTGCTCCCCCGCTGGAGGTGGAACAGAGCTACCTCAGTTTCTCCAAAGAAACAAGCAAAGCAGTGGGCTGCAGTCCACATCCTAAGGGCAGCTCAGAGTGTTTTTTTGGAAAGTGGATGGAGGGGGACCAGCCATTGTTGTTTTCTTCTGAGGCCAACTTTCTTGCCTGGTTTACACCATCTTTCCAGGTGGGTTTCTGACATCTGTCTGTGTGTGTCTCTGTCCTCACGTCTTCCTGAGGACACCAGACGCTGGCTCAGGACCACCCGAAAGCCACACTTTCACTTTACTTATCTCCTTAGAGGCGATCTCTAAGTGCTGGCTCACCCTATAATTTTGAGGGGCAGAAATTCATCATCCGGGTTTTGGGGTACACAGCTCATCTGTAAAATGAGGGGCAGGTTGTCTCCAGGAGGCCTGACACTTCCTGCTCATTGTTCTTGAGAATCCTGGAGACTATAGCTCAAAGGCACGTGCCCAGCGTTAAAGAACTGGTGTGTATTTTGAATGTTACTCTAACAAGCCAGCCCTTTAAGCACAACTTCACAGTACCGTGACTGTGCCAGGCTCAAGATAATCCCAATTTTATTCACAAAGCGTTCATTTAGCGCCTTGAGGACTCTCCTGTCTGGCCGAGGGACATGACTTTTAAGTTTGGGGATGAGCAGCTTCATCTTTCATCTTATCATGCATCTCCGTGTTCAGGGATGGAATAGTCTAATCTGCTGGCTCCTCAGGCTGGGCGCTGTGGGCACATGGCTATGGAACCCCCTGCTTCCTCCCTACAGCCCTCAAAGCCTTGCATGGTGGGCGGGGAGCCAGGCCCCGCTTGGGTAGCATCACCATGGCAACCTCTCCCCGCTAGCTCCTCGTGGAGACCCGGGCATCTGTGGCCATGGTGACTGGTCCCCTCCACTGGCACATCTGCATAGCAACCAGAGAGGGTACGAATTGCAGCTGGGACCGCTTCAAGAAGGCAGGTACTTCTCAGTGCTCGGTAGGCCATTATGGAGAGGAGAGGAGGCCCCCTCCACAGGGAGACAGACAAAGAACTCTGACAAAAGATTTGAAACCATGAGTGGCTAATAAACCCAGAACGTTCCTAGCACAACCATAAGGTGCTCAAAAACAACTGTGTGATTGGCAGATGAGGAAAAGCACAAGCTAAGCTGAGTGTGTGTGTATGTGCGTGCACGTGTGTGTGCGCGCGCACGCGCGTGTGCTGGGAGGTATGCAGGGAAGGGGGCATGGCCCTTGCTGTAAGTCTGAGGGCAGGCTTTAGTACATTTTTGCTAGGTCAATTTGGCAATATGTATCAAAAAGCCTTTACATGCTTGTGTCTTTTGAACCGTCAATTCCAGATCTAGTAATTTATTCCAAGGTAGTAATTAAGCGAGTAAAGATTTAGCTATGCGTATGTTCCCCGTAGGGACAATTAGAATAGAAAAAAGTTTAAAACAACCGCGAGGTGGGGGGCTTAAATCATCTTTCTTTGTGTTCATACAAGGGAAGGCTATGTAACATTAGAATGCCGTGGAAGACCCTTGAGCCATCTTTTCAGTACTGTAAGTGCAGCCGGCTCCGACAGGTGGTCAGGGGGCAGCCGTTCAGGGGATCCCCCCTACGCTCCCAGTCCTCAGCATTCTCTGTGCCCAAAGCAGCGTAACGGGGTTCAGAGCACCATCCCTTTTTCCAGAGGGAACTTGAGGTTTCTCTGGCGGCAGTACAGGCCATAGGAGGTGCTGAAATTCTGGTTGGGTTTGACATGCTCAACGGTGTGAGTTGGGGGACGGCCTTTGTCAGGGAGCCCATCGTGAGGTAGAGTCACTTCTGCAATGATTAGCTCACTGCAGACCACTGTCCTCAGACCAGACACCGATGGCTGTGGAGGGACTGCAGCTATGATCAGAGCAGCATCTGGAAGGGCAACCAGCTCAGGCTCAGCTCCACCCTGCCACTCCTCCCCCCCCCCCCCAGCTTTTCTCTCTTCTGCTACAAACTGATGGGGAGGAGAGAGGAGACACAGCCCCTGGGACTGAGAACTTGCTTCAGTTTTAGCAAACTCTTTCCTGATTGGTCCTTATTTTTTCTCATTTGTATGCACCCAGCCAATCAAGGCTCATTGGGATCTATATAAACCCCATCCACAGTATCCTTGGAGTCAGACTCTCTGGACCACTTGTCAGAGGTTGGTTCTTCCTGCTCCCTCAGAGGCTTCTCTTGCCTCACAATGGGAACGTGGGCCAGCCTTTGAGGCTGGCTGTCTCCGCTTTTACTCTTGGCAGCCACAGCTTCTTCTAAACTCAGAGCTGTAACACAGCTGGGGACCCCTCTTGTTCATAATCTCACCCAGAGCTACATCTTCTGTTCCTCTGTTGGGTCTTCACCCTCCTGAGGTCGTTAACTGTCACCATTTCTTCAACCTGCCCACTTCATTTGTGGGGGAGGGGCAAGGCAAGACTGACAGGTGAATCAGCTGCCAACAGTGCATCTGAGTCCAGAGGATGGGCCGTTAAGGATTGAAGTCATTTTCAAGGCTAATCAAAGTCCTCATCTGGGAACAACACTATTTGCAAGAAAAAAAAAAAAAACACCTGATTTCAACATGAGGTATTTGTAAAATAAATTAATAAAATCTTTCAAAGTGTGATGAGATTCCCATTACAATTTCTGTTTAACTTTTTTTTGTAGGAGAGTTATGTTTTTTTCCAGATGGCATTTCTCTGGGTAACCCTGGCTGTCTTAGAACTCGCTTTGTAGACCAGGCTGTCCTGTAGACCAGACTGACCTTGAACTAACAGATCAGCCTGCCTCTTCTCCTGAGTGCTAGGATTGAGGGCCTGCGCCACCACTGCCTGACTCTGGCTAACCTATTTAACCACACAGCTCAGCAGCATGAAGCACACAGTGCCCTGCAACAACTTCATCTTCCCAAACTGATGCTCTGCCCCCTTAAGCACTAGCTCCATACTGGTCACTCACCACGCCACTTTCTTTGAATCCAAGTCTCTAGGGACCACACACATGTGGAATCATACGACACTTGTCCTTTTGTGACTGGTTTTAAAAATTATTTATTTATTTGGTGTGTGTATGTGCACTTGTGGAGGCCAGAGGTTGCTATCAGGTGTTTTCTGTTGCATCCCACCTTAGTTTTTGAGACAAGGTCTCTTACTGAACCTATTGCTCACCAATACTTCTAGTCCCAGACTTGTACTGAAATAAACTATCTTAGCAAGCACTTTGTTGACTGCGTGAGACTCAAAAGCAATACTGTGGAAAGCAATCGAGGAAGAGAGTCAGCATTAGCCTCTGGCCTGTGCATGCTCATAAACACACATACACACATGTGTCCACACGCATATGAATACACACCGGTAAACAATGTGGCTCCTAGATACATTGATTTTATTTTCTCTGCTTTGTTTTTTTCCTCCTTTCTAAACACTCTGTAGTGCCCGTGTATCGCCTTTGAAACAGGAAGAAGAAAGCAGCAAACGTGGTTTAAAAGGGGTCAGTGTCTGGACTCACAGGCCTCCACGGCCAGCGAGAGGGAAGTCACTCACTCTGCAACATAAATTCTTCAGTTCCAAAGGGGTTCACAGCTCTGTGAATAAAACAGGCACTCGATAAATATTTGCTGAATCAATTAATAAATGAATTTGCTCTGGGGTTTCTTTGTGTGACAGGCTCCCTGGTGCATTGGGAATGAAATCAATTTACAAAACTGCAGTTTGCGCCCTGCGCTGAGCCACTGTGTGGAGCAGAGGCCAGACAGGCAGATAGGCCCAGTGCCTGCTCTCTGCACCGTCCTGGCCCTCTGCCCTTCGTCTTGTACCCAAATTTAGGCTTGTTTCACTGAACGAGGACAAACTGCCTGCTGCTGTCTTGGCATTTTAGTGTTTGTGTGACACTTTTTAAGAGTGTAGGGCTGCTGTCCAGAGTAACGGCGCAAGGGTAACAATCAAGTGGATATAGCCAGGCATGGGGTCGGATATCTGTCGTCCCAGAACTCTGGAGGTGGAGGAGAGAAAAGTCAGGAGCTCTGGGCCATCCTCAGCTACACAGGGAGTTTGAGGCCAGCTTAGGCTACACAAGACCTTGTCTCAAGAAAAAAAAAAATAAAGTGACTAAGAAACTGTTGAATCTGTATAAATAGTGTTGCATTGCTTGGATAAAATACTTGAGCTAATCAGCTGCAAAGCAGGCAAGGTGGGGCTGATAAGATGGCGTAATGCATGACGGCACTTGCTGTCAAGCCTGGTGCCTGAAACCCGCATGGTGGAAGGGAAGAATGGAGCTGTCCTCTGACCTCCATACATGTGCTATAGTACATACATGAACACATATAAAAGAAAAACTAATTAAAAAACAATTTCAAAGAAGAAAGGCTTGTCTTGGCTCGCGGTTTAGGGAGCCTCAGTCCACAGCTGGCTGGTCTTGTTGCTTTGGATCTGATGGGGCGGGGCATCATGAAGGAAGCATGTGGCAGAGGGAACTGCTCCTGTCATAGTTTTTGGAAAGCAAAGAGAAAGAAGAAGGGGCTTGGAGGGGTGGCCCAGATGTTAGGAGCACTTGTCACTCTTGCAAAGGACCTGGATTCAGTTCCCAGCACCCACATGGTGATTAACAACCATCAGTAACCGTCTAGTTCCAGGGACCCAATGCCCTATTCTGAACTCCTCAGGCACCAGGCTTGCATGTGGCACCCAGACACAGGGAGGAAAAACCTTCCTGTACATTAAAAAAAGAAAAGTCTGTACACACACACACACACACACACGCACGCACACACACATGCACACTGAAGCACAGCTTGACCCTGAGCCCCCAACAGAACCCCAGCAGTCCTCATCTCCTGACATTTATTCTGGTGGTCAGAGCTTCCCTGTCACTGTGCTAAGTGATAAACATCATTGTCTAATTTTGCCTTAAAATACACATATGTGAATGGTGTACTGCAGATTTGTAATCCCAGGATTTGTAATCCCAGTTGGAGGCAGGAGGGATTAGAATTCAAGGTCATCCTGGGTCCTGTAACAAGTTTAAGGCCAGCCTGGGCAAGGCAAGATCTTGTCTCAAAAACAAACAAACAAACAAAAGGGAGAGAAAAAAAAAACAAAACAAAAAAACCCAAACCAAACCAAACCAAATTAAAACAACAAAGCCAAACAGGCATTCAGTTTGTCTCCTGTCTGCTTGGCATCAGAGTAGCATTCCATTAGTGAGACCAGGCCTGCTGCTGTATGGAACTGAAGTATTTACGCAGATAAATCTTGTATTTTTGCTTCCCTGTGGGTGGGGCCAAAGCCTGTGCTAAGTTTGGAGTTTTCATGCCTATTTTGGAGGCAAGGCCCATGGTGCTCTGAGCATGTGAGGAACAGAACTGGAGTGGAATTGCTAATACATGACTTACCTTTCTTAGAGGAGACACAGCTCTCCCAAACTAACATTCCAGTTTTTCCACATCAATGTTGATACCTGTTACTGTCCAGTGTTTTGATTTTACCCATTCTCATGGGTATGTGAAGATCCTTCACTGTGGTTTGTCCTTGAATACCCGTGGTTACTCTAGGGTCTTCACAGCTTCTGCATTTACTGGCCATTTGGGTAACATCTTTGGTGGTGTTCCTGCTCAAGTCTCCCTGTTTCTGTGTTTTCTTCTAGTAGAGTTCAAGTCTCCCTGTTCCTGTGTTTTCTTCTCAAGTCTCCCTGTTTCTGTGTTTTCTTCTAGTAGAGTTCAAGTCTCCCTGTTCCTGTGTTTTCTTCTAGTTGAGTTCTATGCATTCTATAGACACAAGCCTTTTATCTGTCATACACATTACTGTGCAGTTATAAATGTTAGCATCTCTTGTATACAATCCTATGCTATTAGCAAGAGTATCTGTTACGTATGTTGCTGGTACCTTTTCCAATGCTGTGCTCCAGCTATTGCTGCCTTTGGATATATAGACTTTCTCATTTTCAATTTAGTTTAACTTTTCTTAAAAAGAATTGATTTTAAAATTCTAATACATATTCTGCGTAATGGATTGTCTACAGGGAGTATGAACTACATGTATATTTTAAATATTCTTTTCATATGTCTCTATGTGTGGTATAGTGACCCAGACATCACCAGTTTGGCTAGGCTGACTGGCTAGTGAGCCTGCTCTGGCCTCAGGTTTACTGATGGTCTTTAATGAGAGGTTCCGTATTGCATTCTTGACAGGAAAAAGGAAGATGTAAAGGATGGAAAGCCACCAAAGCTGGGATTATCCGTGGGTTGCATTACGATGGCTCACCAGGTCGGGGGCCTGTGAAGCAGATGGTTCACGTGAGTCCCTGGTCAAAGACAAAATGTGGACATCTGAACAGCAAGACAAACACAAGGAAAATGTTTGAAAGATCCTATTTATACCAGCTTAAATTAACGTCAAAGACCTAGGAATAAAAAATTCTATTTTTTTTTTTTTAATTTTAGGCATGGCATCACACACGTTTGAGCCTACCACTCGGAAGGCAGAGACAAGTGAATCTTTTTTAGTTCAAGGCTAGCCTGGTCTACATAGCAAATTCCAGGCCAGCCAGGGCAATGTGTCCAGAGCTAGACTGACCCAAGGCCTTCTCAGAGACCCTAATGAAAGGACAAAAGGTACCCAATCTGTGTCCTTACTCAGGGGCAGACTTAGCAAGGTCAGGGCTGGGACAGATCCTCAAAGGAGTTAAGGCTTTGGTTCCAGAAACTTGGCTTTCCTCACTAAAGAGACAGAAGTTATTAGTCCCAAAGCCGCTGTGTGCTGGGTTTCTGACACACTTGAGCTGGCCTGTGTGAGCCTTGTGCGACATAGCTTGACTAGCTTCCTACTGACCTAATCCCATTGCAGTTTTCTGTTGACTTTGTCCCGTTTCTCTCCTAAAAACTGTATATAAAGATGCTGTATTTTTTAATAAACTCCCTTGGCATACTTCATCAGCTTGTGCAAGACCCCCTGGTCCAAACGTTCCTGTCTCCTCTATTTTCCCATCTCTAGTCCTCCCCCTTAGCACCCTGTCACTGAAGAACAACCTGCTGTCCAGGGCAGCATAGTAAGACCCTATCAGGAAGAAATCCTGCTTCATTCCACACAAAAGTGATCAGTCCCAGGTGGAATCAAGATAGAGATATGAAAGGGAAAGCAATATAGTCTAATGTAAAGGAATATATAATAGCAAGACTGGGGGAAAGTTGAAAATGAGATATGAAAGACCTTAGTGGTCTGGAGCTGTAGACCATTTGCTGAGCTCCTGTCCAGCATGATGAAGCCCTGGGTTCAGACTCTGGCACTGCAAAAACTGGGTGTGACGTCCACATCTGTAATCTCAGCAAATGGGAGGTGAAGGCAGGAAGGTTGATGGTTCAAGGCCATCCTTAGCTATATAGTGAGTTGAGGTCAGCCTGGAATACGTTAGTTCCTGTCTAGGGGTTGAGGGAAGCACCTAATGCTTAAGAAAAAAACACTAAAAGTTGAAACTATGTCTCGGAAGGGCTGGGATGTGACACAGTTGGTAAAATGCTTGCAGTCCATGCACTAGGACCCAGGTTCAGTTCCCTAAGGTCCCTGTGAAAGCCAGGTGTGGTAGGATACCAGTGCTGAGGAGGTGGCCAGGCATGGGGGTCCATGGGACTTACTAGCCAGCTAGGACAGAGAATCAAAGAGCTGGAAGTACATGGAGAGTCCTTGCCTAAAATACCGGTGGAGAGTGATTGAGAAAGACCCCTCATGTTTACCCCTCCACGTGCATGTTCACCTACTCCTTCCCTACATGAATATGTACACATATACCCTTCACCACACACACCAAATATATGACCTAAAGGTTTGTTAAACCAGACATCTCTGGTGAGGGGCTAAGTTTTCTACCTCATTCTGTTAATGTCATGATTTCCAGATGTGGAGACAACCTTTATTTTTTGGAATAAACTTGAATCAACATGATCAGATCTTATTCATTTAGATTAAATTTATTGGATTCAATTGGGTAATGTTTAATTCGGGATTTTTTTTCCATTTATTTTTTTCAAGTGAAAGATATTTCCTTTCTCATAATGTCTTTATTGGATTCCGGTATCAAGTATAGTCTAGCCTCATAAAGCAATTTGTGAAGCGTCCCCTTTCTCTTCTCTAAGTCAAATTTCTAATTTGCTGGTGAAGCCACCCGAATCTCGAGTTTCCTTTGTGAAAAGATGTTAAATTATGATTTTAGTTTCTGTAATAGTTTCTTTGAAAGTTATGAAACCTTTAATAGTCTATATTTCTTCTTGTGCCAGATATGGTAAGTTGTCCTTTCATTTCATAGAAATTTTCAGATACGTAGGCATAAAAATTTATTCAGTGTCTTAAGTTTTTACTGTAGACAGAATCTGTAATGGTGTTCTCTTTGGTGTTCTAAGACAAGGCCATGAGTAGCTCAAGCTAGCCTTTATCTCCTGATCTTCCTGTCTCCGCCTCCCAAGTGCTACATGACAGATGTGTGCAACCACACTTGGCTTCCCCCTTTCTCTTTAAGAAAGATTTACTTTTATTTTTGATTGATTGATTGATTGATTGATTGATTTTGTGTGTGTGTGTGTGTGTGTGTGTGTGTGTGTGTGTGAAGGTGACCTTGGAGAACAGATGAGGCCATTGGATCCCCAATATCTGTAGCTACAAGTGGCTTGAGCCACCCAATATGGGTTCAGAGTACCAACTCAGGTCTCTGCAAGAGCAGCTAGCACTCAAAGTCACTGAACCACCTCTCCAGCCTCTGCACCTGCCCCTCTCCTTCTCTGTTCTCATTTTCTCAAACTTTTCAAAGACAAACCGTTTTAGCTACCCGAACTGCCTCTCTCACGTGCTTCTTTCTGCCTCTTCATTTCCTGCTCTCGTTGGCATTATTTTCTTACTTCTTCACAAACTTGGAGACCAAGGTTGACTCTTTCTGCTTCCTTCTTCCTGTGCTAGTTGGTCATCCCTAGTCTTGTAATCCCATGTGAATTCGGCACCAGCTCATCAGTCCTACAAGAAGGTTGATTGGGACTCCACTGGAGATGTGTGGGTGTGTGGGTCCGTTGGAGAGAATTCCATTCTCGTTGCAATGTGCTCTAATCCACAAGCATGGGTGATCTCTCTTTTAGGTCTTTTCAATGTTCTTTAAATTGTATTTTGTAGTGTCCAGACTTTTAAAGCCTTCTTTATTCTTTTGATTCTGTTATGAACACAATTATCTCCTCTGTCTTCTTTTTATTTTTGAGATAAGAACTTGCTTGGCAGTACAGACTGGCCTCAAATGCACAACAATCCTCCTGTCTTGGCCTCTTGAATCCTAGGAGAAAAGGCACATGCGACCACTCCTGGCTTTCAGAATTGTTTTCTTAATTTAATTTTTGAATTGCTCACTGAAAATGTACAATGATATAATTGAGTTTTGTATATTGATCTTGAAATGTTGCTTAGCTCATATACTAGTTATATAATTTTGTGTTATTTATTTATTTATTTATTTTTAGTGGAATTCTCAGGATTTTCTAGGGTAAGAATATTGACTAGCTTCACCTATTCCTTTCACATATCCATATTTCTAGTCCCTTTTCCTGTCACATTGCTCCAATTATAGTCATTAGGATAATATTGGATATGAGAATGGACCTCCTCATCTTTGTAGTCTTAGGGAGAAAATGCTCAAACCTTACACCAATGGGCTTAATGTTATTCCAGTTACTTGTTATTTCTCTGCTATGTCAGTTTAATTGATTTTCAGATATTGAGCCAACCTTGCATTCCTGGAACAAATCTATCTTTGTCATGGTACATAATTTATTTTGTTCATGCTTGGATCTGGTTTACTAGTGTTTTCTTGAGGATTTCTAAACTCTTGGTCATTACAGATACGTCTGTCATTTTAAAATTTTTGTTTGTTTGAGACAGAGTCTTGTGTAGCCAAGGCTATCCTTGGGCTCTTCTGTTTCCTGGGTTCTGGAATTGCAAATGTGTGCCTCCACACCTGACTTGTAATTCTCTTTTCCTGTGCCATCTTCATCTCACTCAGCTAATGCTGGCCCCATAAACAGTATGAGGTTCCACCTCCTCTCCTTCATCTTGAGGTCTTTTCCTCTTTAGCTATCGGCAGTTGTAAATCTATTTGATGTTGTGGAATAGAATATTTGTCTATGTAAAGATGTATTGCATTTCTTTGTGTTGCAAATAAGTTAACTATGTAAAGATGTGCTGCATTTGTTTGTGCTGCTGCATTTGTTTTCTTTTTTCTTTTTTTTATTTTTGAGACAAGGTTTCTCTGTGTAGCTTTGTAGTCTGTCCTGGAACTCACTCTGTAGCCCAGGCTGGCCTCAAACTCACAGAGATTCACCTGCCTCTGCCTCCTGTGTGCTGGGATTAAAGGCATGTGCCACCACTGTCTGGCTACATTTGTTTAACTATGTAAACATGTGTTGCTGTTTTTCCTTGCCTGCCTAAGGAACCTGATTGGTCTAAAAAAGCTAAATGGCCAATAGCTAGGCAGGGGAGAGATAGGTAGGGCTGGTGGGGAAAGAATAAGGGGAGCCCAGCAAGCCAGCCAGACCCTACTAGCTAGGGGCCAGCTGGTAGGAGGAGGAATTTAGGCTGGGGGAAGAAAGAAAAGAGATGCCAGGGAGATGACAGGAGTCAGCCAGTCAGACATGAAGGAAGCAGGAAAATAGGACATACAGAATGAAAGAAAGGTAAAAGGTCCTAAGACAAAATATAGATTAAGAGAAACAAGTTAAATTAAGTTATAATAGCCAGTGGACAAGCATAAGATAAGGCTGAGCATTCATAACTAATAAGTATCTGTGTTGTGATTGGGGGCTGGTGGAATGAGACAGCCTGCTATAATTTGGACATAGACTTTGCTTTGTAGACTGCTTTGGCAATTAATTAATCTAGTCTGCTTGTTTATTTATTTATAAATTAGTCCAGGTAGTGTGTGTGTGCATATATTTCTTGTAATTTATCTATTTTTTCCATATAGTAATGGCATAGCATTTCTTTGTAATCTTTATTTTTTTCAGGGTATTAGTAATGTCACTTCTTTTATTTCTGTTTCGAGTAGTTTGAATCCTCTCTTTTGTTCTCAAACAGTTTAGGTAAAATTTTGTCAATTTTGTTGCTCAAAGAACTAGCTTTGGGCTTTACTCTTTGTTCTCTACGGGTTTTGTGTTCTTTGTTTCATTAATTTCTAGTCGAGCCTTTACCATTCTTGTCCTTGTGAGGGCTTCAGCCTTAGTTTGCTTTTCTCTTTCCAGTATCTTAGGAGGAACATTAGATAATTGCTTTGAGAGCTGGGTGTAAGGCACATGCTCAAAATCCTAGCACTTAGAGGCAGGAGGATTACTGTCAGTACCAGGTCAACCTGGGCTGTATTATGAGACCCCCGTCTCAAAAACAACAAAGACTTCATCTGTGATCCCCTTCTCGTCACACAGGCGTGGCAGCTGTCCAGTACCCTTGCACTACTGTTTCGGCCGCATCCTGTATGTCTTAGTTTATGTGTTCAGTTTTAGTCATGCGAAAGGTATTTTTGTAGTTATTTATTGTTTTTAACTGTATTTTCCTTGGGGTTGAATCAAAGGCCAAGCATATACCAAGCAAGTGCTCCTCCACTGAGTACATCCCCCTACTGTTTTTGCATTTTACTTTGAGAGGGTCTTACTAACTTTCCCAGGCTGTCCTTGGACTCATTGTGTAGCCTAGGTGGCCTTGAGCTTGTGATGATCCTCCTGCCTCAGCCATCTACAGTTTCAAGGCTTCTCAGCCTTCTAGGTCTAAAGGCTTAACACCAGCAGGTCCAGCTTACCATATACATCTTACTGCTCAGATCATCATCAGACCTGGACTGTCTTAACTACATTGTCATAGGGAGCATTGCTCCCAGTTAGCTCCCTCTCTCCTTTTTTTTTTTTTTTAAAGATACTTTGTTTCCTATATTATTTGTATTTCTGTGACAAACCTAGGGAAAGTTGTGATTACTATAATGTCACCATTGGCCATGTAGCTCAATGCCTGTTTACATACACTTTCTGTGCTGTCAGCAGATATGCTACATGAATTATATTCCTTTAAAATTTTTTTATTACATTTCTTTATTTATTGTGTATATGTGCACATACAACAGCATGTGTGAGGGTCAGAAGACAACTTGCAGGTGTCAGTTCCCTCCTTCCATTATCTGGGAATTAAACTCAGTCAATCTTATGAATCCTGTACATTTTAGGAATTTCCTGGGCCTTGTAATTTATGCAAATTATGTAAATTATTTCCTCTGTTTTATGAGCTCCTTTCCCCTCTCCAGGAAAGAATGCTTTTGTGGAAGGAACTGCTGCCCAATGGGCATGGTACACACCTGTAATCTCAGTTCTCCAAGGCAAGAGGATCACAAGTTTGAGAGCAACCTGAAACCCAGCCCAAACATCTTCTTTTATTTCTTTATTGGTATTCTCTGTTTGATACACTGATCTCACCACACCTTTCTATATTCCTTTTGTTCTGTGACCCTAGAGATGGTTGCTTTAGTGTTATTTTTTGTTAGTTCCATCTTTTGCTGGCTCTCACAGTTTGGATTGCTTGATTTAAAAAGCCGTGTGGATTATGCTTCTTTACAAGCCTTATAATTTTTACTGGAAACTTCAAATTTTGGATACTGTATTGTGGGAACTCTGGACTCTGGGCCCCAAGGGGCCTATTCTTGCAACTTGATATTTTAGTTTTTGTGACTTGCTTGGTAAAGGGTAACTTCTACTTCCTGGCTTCCCTTATCTGGAGCTTGGTCCCAGCAACAGAGATCTGGGGACAGAATGGGAAATTCTGAAAGTCCCCTGGGAAGAAAGGCTCGCCCCATGAGCTGGCCTGGTCAGGTCCCTGTGCCTAGGATGCAGGCATCAGGGCTGGCATCTGCATCAATGTTTGAGGCAGAGGTAGAGGGGACTCACTATATCCCACATTCTCACACATCTAAGTTTTCATGAACAGATGTCGCTTTGTTTGATGTTTTCTCTTAGGACCATTTCCAGTGGATTTACTATTTTTAAAATAAGTATTTATGCCATAACAACTTAATCGCCACAGACACCACACAGCCTGTCAAGCCTCGGATCAGGCTGGACGTGGCTGCTTTCCTTTCTTGTTCGTATTGATTTTCACACAATAACCACCGCAATCTCCAACACCCCAGCTTTGCGAAGGTGCGATGCCGTTTAAATGAACATTGCCATTTAAAGCTAAAGTACAAACTCCTTCAAGCTAATTGTGTTATTTCCTTCCAAAACACAAAACACCTGCCTCACCCCTAAGTACCTGCTTTCATGGACTGAAACTGCGGGCTGGTTCTTTTGTTAGGCACATACACGAGTTTTGTTAGGTTTTGTTTTTTTGAGACAGAATTTAGATCTGTAGCTCAGGATAGCCCGGACTGGCCTACAACTCATGGCAATCCTCCAGTCTCAGCTTCTGAGTGCTGGAACTACAGGTGTATGCATTATATCACCAAGTCTGGCCCTTCCTGCCATTTCCAATGGAATTGCAAATACCACTAAGAACCTACGCCAGTCTCATTATTGTTTGTTCCATTGCCAGTACCCTGGGAACCCCACCTTGGTGAGCCTCCGCTCTCTGATTGGGCAATTTTATACCTTTAAGAATATTTGAACAACCTTGTTGTTATGCTTTTCTCTTTGAGCTCAGCAAAAGCACCTACTTGATATTGCCTAGAACTGAGTGCAGGTGACATCATTTCAATGTGTAGAAATGCATGTCTTCTATGGTAGGCAGTGAGGAAGCCCAACAGCTCCTCTGTCTATGGAACACACCTTCCTGTGAGAACCATGGTTCTTTTGTCTGGAAAAGCCAGTTCTGAGTATTTCTAAGTGGGATAAGATTGCTCCACAACATTGAGGTGGGAGGCAAGAACCTTTGACTGTGGTGGGGAAGACTTTGCGGTTGTTTAGCCTCAGCAGTGTGAGAGCTGAACGAGTCTGTGGAGGAGGATGTAAAAGACTGTCCCCCTTAGTGTGGCCTCCAGAGGAAGGGAAGGGCACCAGGCTGGGAGACCTTGTGGTGGGAAAGGCAGCTTCAGGCCCCTGATGAGTCTCGCTCGGTTGGAGGTGATATAATGACCTTTATTATTACCTGTCCAAACTTTTAATGAACTTTATTTCACCCAGTAAATGCCCTTGTGGGTTCGTCAGCTTCCCTACTGCTGTGACAAAGTTCCTAAAAGAGTCGACTTAGAAAGAGTAAAGGTTTATTTGGTTCACAGTTTCAGAGGTTTCAGTCTGAGGTCACTGATGTCACGGTGGGAGCATGTGATGGAGCAGAGCTGGTCATCTAATGGTGGCCAAGAAGCTAAGAGAGACAGGAAATAATCAGTATGGCTTCCTTGGCTCGGTGGTATCTTTGGGGATGCAGAGGGGTTCTCCCTTAGGTGAAAAAGGTGCAGTTAAATCAGTCACACAGCCTGAGGTGGTGGAGATGATGGAGGGATCCCCACAAGAGAGAATGCCAGCATTAGCCCTGGATGTCTCTGGGGACTCGGGGACAACGACTGAGCTTTCCAGTCACATACATTTCAGGGCTCTGACCTTCTGTTTTAATTGTTCTGGCAGACACTGGTCTTGGGCCCTTGCAAAGCTTCCTGAGGTCCCTTAGCAGCCAGTTGAGAGCCTAGCTCTGCCCTCTCCATCAGCCGTGTCTTCTCTCTCCTCATTCATCCCCATGAAGGAGCTGGGCCCCACGCAAGCTGCCCTGTGAGATGTGATCAAGCACTGGGGCTTTATTGCCAGGAGCTCAGGCAGGACAGCTTAATGATAGCAGACAGGTGATTAATGGGGATGCAAGCAGAGAAACAAGGCACAGTGAAATTCCTTTGTCATTTCTCCTAGCAGGTCAGATCTGGTTTTAGCACTGTGTGTGGCCTGTATTTCCCCAAGATTGCCTGAATCATAACCCCTTTCTATGGGTCCCTCTGGCCTGGGACTGCAACACTCTTGCCTCTGACAGGGATGGTTCAACTTCCTGACACTGTGGAGTCAGAGATGTCCCTCAGGCCTGCTTCCACTTTGGTCTCCAACAAGTGACCCTGTTTCTGCAGGCTGTAAAACCCGTGGAAGCGGGGGACTTTTCTGGGAAAAGCGGGTTGGTGGGAGAGGGTGGGTCTTGAGGCCTGGCCCCAGCTCCTGCCTGAGTACTCTCCAATTTCCACCTCCTGCTGAGATGAGGTCTGTGGCATGCTCTGGCCACCATGAACATTGACAAGCCTCCCCTATTAGGAAGGAATGTACCACCTCAGCCTATGGGCTTCCCCAAGTTGCTTCAGTCAGGTGTTCGGCCACAATGATGAGGAAAACTGGCCAAATGCCCTCCCTCCCCTTGGATCTGAGGGAACCTGGGTCTTCTTCAGGATGGGCTTTGGCAACTGACGTGCTGTGACATGTAGCCAGGCAGCTGCTGCCTCTCTGTGGGGATACTCCTGCTGGGGTCTCTGAGCCACTCGAGAAGTCCAGCTGGGCTGTGGACAAGAGCCCTTGACGTGTCCTGTCCAGCCTTTGTCCAGCCTCAGCAGAATGTGGCCTCACCCAATGTCTGTCTGCAACTGTGCAGGAGGCTTCAAGTGGGCCTGACTCGGTGGAGTCCTCTTGGGAGTGGTCAGCAAAGAATCCATGTGTGAACCTGACGGGGCTTGTCCAGTACCCTGAGTTTCAGTGTGATGTTGTTAAGTAGTGGCAGTACTGAAACACACTGGACATTGCTGTTGTCCTCCACGAAAACCAAACCAAACCAAACCAAACCAAACCAAACCAAAACAATAACAGCAATCCATGTCTGCTGTGAACAGGCCTGGTGTGAACAGCTGTGCCTACTTAGCCATGCAGGGAACGCAGTAATGCACAGCATGGGTGGTGGAGGGATGGCCTGGGCTGTCTTCCGTCTGTCCTTACAGCTGTACTCAATGGCATCACTCTTCTGGGCTGGTGTCCTCAACTGCAAACTGAAGATTCAAGCAGAGTTGTCATGGGGGGGTTATATCTGGCTCCAGCCGCCCAAATTAATACCTGAGATGGATTCATTGTCCCTCCTCTATGGCAGCGGGTTTGAGGTCATGCCAGCAGCATAGCCAGGGTGCCCTAACTTCTTGCTGCGTGCTGTGTGATCTCTTCTTTGGGGATACTGTGTGGGTTGAGGAAACGGGGTCAGCGTGACATTTGAAGGGGCACAATCAGTCTAAGGTGCACAGTTAAGAAGTTGGCCCCTGCGGCATGTAAGAGCCCGAGGTCCATACTGTTACAGCTGCCACCTTCAGGCTCTTGCCATTTGTCCTGTGTGTCATGGGCTTATGCTTCTGTTTATTAGCAATATCCACTACGGTCTTGGAGGAGAACTGGGTTTGCATGCCAGGGTTTACCTGGGCCTGTGGTTAGCTACCTCCTGCCCCCTAGGAACTGCAGCTCTGAAAGCCCTCTGAATTCAACCCATCCTTCTGCTGCCTCCCCATTGGGTGTTCTGGTCAGCACCCCATGAAAGGCAAGGCCTGGAACTGCTTTGCTCTATTCCTCAGGTTGACGATTAGCAACCTGACTGGAGGGTTTGAAGCTCCCAGAAGATGGATTCTGTCAGGGTGGGTGCCTGGTGACCGCCTGGCTGCAGGCAGGGGGCAGTGGATGCAGGCAGGCCCTTGCTTGCCTTGTGGGGTAGGTATCGATCTGTGGGCTTCTTCCACCCCCGACTATGTGAGCATCCTCAACATTCTCTCTGCTGTTCTGATGCCCTGTTGCCTTGGAGACCACTCACAGACTTCCCGGGGCTGAGGACAGAGGAGACAGTTCTGGGATGCTGGGAGGACAGAGTGACATCTTGGAGCAGCCCACAGGCAAGTACCACATGGCAGTGCTCTGCTCTCCACTGCACCGCAGGAAAACCGGGGCTGAGGTGGTCCTGGCTGGCTGTGGGCAAGGGTAGACTCGTGAGGCTGTTAAGGAGAACTGGAGCTGTCTTCTGTCTTTTCCACGCTCAGTAGGCACGGAGCCAGTGGTGGCTCAGCTGTAGGGCCAGCAGGGGCTACTGCGGTGTGGACCTTCATGGCCTACGACTGTCACACATCTCTTATAGTCTCTGTCCTTTTAAGAATCATGAACGTTTCTCATCATGGCATCTGCAATGCCCGTGTGCCTTCTAGAGGTTGCCATGTACATTGGCTCATACATATCCCAAGCAATTGTTAGAGATGGGGACTTTACTATCCTCATTTTATAGGCAAGGAAATGGAGACAGAAGTTAAGAATCTTGTCTGTGCCGGGCAGTGGTGGCACACACATTTAATCCCAGCACTTGGGAGGCAGAGGCAGGTGGATCTCTGTGAGTTTGAGGCCAGACTGGGCTACAAGAGCTAGTTCCAGAACAGGCTCCGAAGGCTCCAAAGCTACAGAGAAACCCTGTCTCAATCCCTGCCCCCCCCCCAAAGAAACTCACACAGCTAAGCAGGCAGATGTGTATGGACCCAGCAGGATAGTCTGCATTTGTCCCTCTGGGTCCATGGTGTGCTTTCTCTGATTTTAGCCACCCTGAGCCCAGAACCTTTGGTGGGACACAGTCAGGAGCAGGCAGTGGCAGAACAGGGGCTTGGAAGGGTTGGAGGTGGAGCTTTGACCTCTGCTCCTTCCTGCTATGGTGGACTCTGATGCTAGTTGCACCCCAACAAACAAGCAAACAAAGCAAGGGGTGGGACAGTTGCTTGACCAAGGCCTAAGATAGAGTGTAAGGTTACATTTGAATTTAGGTCCTTTGACATTGGTATCTCCTGCAGACTTGGGCATAACCTTGGGTTCCTGTGGCCTTCCATGTCGCAGTCCTCGGAACACCCGTGTCATCCCTCGCTCCCCTCCATCATGGCCATCTCAGTGACTAGTTGTCTCTACCCTCTCCGCGAGTCTCCCCACTCCAAGGGCCTCATTGCTTCTCAGCTGCAGCACTGGCCTTGGTCAGAGGAAAGGCTTGGGACATTCATGGGGTTTAAGTGGCTGAGGCTTTGGGAACATGAAGATCTTCCAGGTCTTAGCAGTACTCTCTCCAAAGGCCACTGAGTGAGCCAAGAGCAATGCTCAGAGGCCAGAGTGCCACTGGGGGTCCTGTTGCTAGGAGACAAGTTTTCTCAAGGTGCTTCAGAGAGAAGCATGGGCTGGAGATGAAGCCAGAGGGTCCTTCATCTCCAGTCTATGCTTGACATCTTGTCATCAGACTTCAGTCTGTCACCTCATTGCCGACCAGTAGCACCAAGGCAGAGGCCTTGGCAGGATCATGAGTTGGTACAGGTAGGTCAGGACAGTAGTAGAGGTTTAGCCCAGGAGATGGAGACCCCTGATCCTCTCTGGCTTATGTCTCACCGTCTTGAAAGACTACCTACTCTTATCGATACTGTTGTGTGTGTGTGTGTTTTTTTAGGCCATCCAGGCACCTAAATGTCACCTGCCGCCCTCAGTCTAGCTGGCGATTTCTCACCTAGATGACATTTGCGGCCTTGTCATAGATGTCCACCTGCAACCTTCTCCAGTCACAGGGGCTTATAAATTTTAACTTTAAAATATTTTGTTTTTTTGAGACAGGGTTTCTTTGTGTAGCCTTGGTTGTCCTAGAACTAGTTATGTAGACGAGGCTAGTCTTGAATTCAGAGATCCGCCTGCCTCTGCCTCCCAAGTACTGGTATTAAAGATGTGCACCACCAATGCCCAGTTTTAGCTTTAATTTTTAACCAGGGTCTCACGTAGCCCAGGTTGCTTCAAGTCCTCTGTAGCTGAAGATGACCTTGACCATTTGATCCTCCTGACTCCACCTCCCGAGTACTGGGATTCCAGGCATGTGTTATGCTCTGTTTAGGGATTGAACCTAGGCCTTTGATTGTGCTACAGAAGCACTATGCTGACTGAGCCCCAATGCCGACCCTGCCTCTGGAGCTGGGAGGCAGCTTCTGAAAACTGCTCTCCACGGAAGGCAGGCTCAGAGTAGCATTCTGCTTCTGCCGCCTGACCGTCTCTTGCCTGCTTCAGCTCCTGCTTTCTGGGCCACAAAGAGGCTAACTTTTCCCTGAACTTTACCCTGAACACATGACACCATGCCCTGTGACTTCCTGAATATTCCCCTCTTCCTGCAGTGGCAGGCAGGCCCCCTTTCCTGAGTTCTGCCAGAGCGAGCCTTCTGTCATCTGATCCTTGGGCCTGTCTGCCCCTTCCTGGATCATTTTGTGCCAGGAGCAAGAAACGCAGTTATGCTCCTCGGGCTGCAACAGAAGGTCTGGATACACTTATTCCATGGGGGGGGGTATCATCTCATTGCATGCAGAGGACCACATTCCTGCTCCTTGTGACCTCATCATGTTGGTGCAGACTTTCAGCCTGGCTTCTTGCACCCGTTGGAGATGGCATCACACAGATTTCTAGACTCCCGATTTCTGGCTGCGAATGGCTGGTCCGTGGCTAGGGAGACCAGCTACTGAAGCCAGGCCACAGCTTTGCTTACATTACAGACCACAAACATTCCCTTTTCTCTATGACTGGCCTGGAAGTGCCTTTGAGATGGGGGTTGGGAGAGGAACTGCCAGTCCAGCAAAGGAAACAAGGGCTGTTGGAACAAACTGGGAGCTGCTGGTCCCTGGTGGCCCTGTTCCACCAGGAAAAGCGGTGTCACTAAGGTGAAAACACAATCAGCATGTGGAGACAGCTGGGCACTGGGGTCACCCTGCATCCTGGGTGCATCCAGGCCTGATGTGGGTGGAGTTTCATCTGCTGACACATTCCCTTCCTCCGTCCTCAGGGTGCGGGTGGGTCTGTACTTTGTAACAGAAGAGGGACAGGCACACCCTGCTTGTGGTGGGCAGGGCAGGGCTTGTGTGGTCAAGGTCATGCCCTAAGCAGGGTGGTCACTTGGTTGTGCCTGCAGACTTCCTTCCCCATCCCCTCTTCTGGGCCTTGATTCCCTCTTCTCTCTCTAGTTGCTGCCCTTCCTGATCGAGGTGGCCACTGCTTCCCTCTGTGGCTACATCTGGCGCCAGATCCATCTCTCGTTCTTCCAACTCCATTAACTGCTTCAGTGGCCAGGTCGTGTGTCCTGGCTTCCTCGCAGGTAAAGTGGTCACCTGATCTGCTTCTGACCAATTAGAGGAAAGAGAGATAGTCCTGGGGCAGGCCGAAAGCTGGTTTTCTGGATAAATCTGCGAAGTCTCGTTAATCTTTCTCTCCTCCCGCTCTCTCTCCCTTTGCTTCTTCCACTCCCTGGGCGTGGAGTCCAGGACCCCGTGAATGCTTAGATGGACCAGCCCTGTATCTGAGCTGCACCCAGCCTGCTTTCCGGTGAGCTCGTCATGTCTGCGCTCACAGTGGCTGCAGAGTGGCCGCTACCAGGATGAAAAGTCACGTGCCGGTTGAGTGTCAGAGAAAAGACGTTGTAGTTCCAGACAATTTGGTGGAGGAAATCAAGAAATCATGCTGTAACTAGGCTGGAAGCTCCCTTCCTGCTGGCTAGACCTCCTAGTGCCAGAAGGTGCTATGCAGGCTCCTGGGGGAGAATTGTCACCAACTGTCTAACTCAGCTTAGGCCTCTGCGTGCCTTAGTACTGACCAGCCAGGCAGGACGCCAGAGTGGCAAGTCTGAGTAGGGGCCATCATCTACTTTCTGATTGGGACAGAGGCCTCCTCCACATGGTGAATTCAGGTCTGGTACTGTAAATGAAGTCAGCAGTCCATGGCTGGGGAGGTCATAGGTCATACTAGGGAAACTACCGTGGCTTTGCTCAGGGGACGTGCTGTACCTGTCAAATGCCTTCTAAGTAAGATGTGCTGGTGCCCATAGATCAGTGCTGCCGTAAGCTCTGCTCAGAGAAGTTTGTTTTTTTTTCAGTGGGCAGTGGCAGCCGCAGAGGTTCCTAACTGGTGGGTGCTGAGAGCTAAGTGGCTGCTGCATGCACAGCCATAGACGTGACATCATGACATCTCCTGAGATGACCAGGGAGCATCAGGCAAGAAGGGACAGAGACAGCTCGAGAACCTCAGGAAGTGGGAGCAGAGCTGCGGCACCCTGACTCCCCGGCCTGACGAGGCTTTTGCAGCCGCAGTTACCTGAACAGACTTAGACCTGTCAGTATCCTGTTATCGAGTGGGGAAGGGCTCATAGGACCCCACACCCTCAGAGGGAGTTATGTAAGGCTAGTGGTTGATGGAGAGAAAGAGATGTTTTCTTCAGGGGTGTAGCTGCCGGTAAAGCATCCTTGTTTCTGTAAATACAATTCCCAGATGCTCCTGTAAGTGACCCCAGCAAAACTCAATAGGATAGGACACATTCTCTCTCTCTCTCTCTCTCTCTCTCTCTCTCTCTCTCTCTCTCTCTCTCTGTGTGTGTGTGTGTGTGTGTGTGTGTGAGAGAGAGAGAGAGAGAGAGAGAGAGAGAGTTGTTAAGAGTACTGACTGCTCTTCCAGAGGACCTGGGTTCAATTCCCAGCACCCACATGGCAGCTCACAACTGTTTGAAGATCCAGTTGCAGGGGATCTGACACCTTCACACCAATGCACATAAAATAAAGTTAAATAAACCATACAAATATTTTAAAAAATATTTTAAAAAAATAAAGGGGAGGGCGTGAATTGGAAGTACATTAGGTATGAATATGCCAAGATAAAACATTATTCTATATAATTAATATATGCAATTAAAATATTATGAAAAAGAGCTAAGATTAATCAGAAATGAAAGTTTGGGACAGGAAAGGGAGGGAGGCTGCACAAGGGGGACAGTCTAGGGGAGAGAACCACCAACCCCATCAGACCAAGTCCAGGAGTTGTATCTGTGAGGCTCTGGAGGCCTTCAGGACCCCTGTTCCACATTCCACATGCTCAGAGCCTCCAGTGGGGTGGGCCCCACCTTCTAGGGGAAGGACACTCTCCAGAAGGGGCAACAGTCTGACTAAGCGAAAGACTTCCACATTCACAACGTCTTTATTAGCCTTGCAAACTTTTTCTATTTTATTAGTTTCAAAGAACCAGGCCTGGTATTTATTATTTCTAGAGCTTTTAAGTTCTTTAATTTATTTATTTGCTTTTATCTCCACGATCGTCTCTCTACAACTTTCTGTGGTTTGTTCTTAACTATCTAAGGTTGAAAGTCTCATCTGTCTCTTTTGTATGAGTGTGAAAGAGTTAGACAAGGAAACCCTGGAGCTTGAAGTTTTCTTGGGGAGATGGGGTCCTCTGGGGCCACACTACTTGGTGTGTGGGGCTCTGTCCTTGCTTGTTGCCTGGAAAGTCTGTTTTTTTTGTTTTATTTCTTCCTTGACCTATGTGTTATTTGGAAAAGTTTTATTTTAAAATCTCTATTTTCTTTCTGCCTTTTTTCAGCATGTGTGTATAAGTGTGTATGCAAGCATGTATGCATGCATATGACACATGTAGGTATACATGTCTGCACATGTCAGAGGCCGAAGTCAGGTGTCTTTCTTGACTGTTGTCCTGCTTATTCTCTCTCTCTCTCTCTCTCTCTCTCTCTCTCTCTCTCTCTCTCTCCCTATCATTCAATTTATTTGTATCTTTGTGTGTTTGTGTATGCACGCACACATGTGCACATGCTCATGTACCAAAACACGTATGTGGAGGACAGAAGACAACTAATTGGAATCGGTTCTCTCCTTTTACCCTCTGGGTCCCAGCGATCAAACTCAGGTCATAAGGCTTGGCAGCAGATGCCTCTCAACAGCCTTCTAGTTTGTTATTTGAGGCGGGGCCTCTCCCTTGAACCCAGAGGTTGCTGGTTTGGCTAATGTAGCTAGCCAGCCTGCACTGGGGATCCCTGTCTCTGCCTCCTCCAGGGTGCAGGAATTACAGACCACATTCACTCAGCATTTCTATGGGCACTAGGAATCCAGGCTCTTTTACCCAACCCATCTTCCTGTTTCTACAGAGTGTTTGCTCCCAGCTTTATCATATTGTGGTTAAGGCTGCGGTCTGTGAATGAGCATTTTGAGCCATTTGCTTTTGACATTTCTCCACGGCTGACCGCAGGAAGAACTGGTAAAGATGTTTGGTGGATCTTGTCCAAATGGAGCACTCCTGCCTGATGGGTACAATGACAGATGTTGCCTAGTGATCCTGTCCGTTTATCCAGCACTTGTTTTCGCTTGCTTACTATGATACAAATGAGTATCAGGGAATTAAAATGACTCACCAAAATCAAATCACATCTCCCAGCCTCTTAAAGTTCTGACATTTGAAGAATGCGTTTTGTTACCGGACAGTTTAAGGTAATGAAGCTGGAGGGGTTTTGTTTCTTTGAGACGGGCTCCCACTAGACTGTCCAGGATGGCCTGGCTCACCTGGTGTGGGGACTTCTCCTGTCATCTCCAAGGACTAGAATTGCAGGAGTGTGACTCCACACCCATGATGGACCATCTGGGTCAATGAGGGAATCTTTCAGAAATGATTTAAGGCCTGAACTTGGCTGCTCCATGTGGGTTCAGAACTCAGCTCCACCCTATGCCATTTGTGGGGCTCTGTCGGCATCAGCATTTCTATGCAGTGGGGCTGGGATCTCAGCTTGTGAGGAGAAGCACACTTGTGGGGGAAGCTCTCACACTCTCGAAGTGGACGTGGGTGTTGGCGTCATCTGTGGACACCATCACACATGTAATGTGTGGGCTGTGCCTGATGCTGACACAGCCCCTGCGTTCCCTTGCTTAGACAAACACACACTCTCCCAGCGCCCTCTTCTCAGTGTCCCACCAGATGCAGGCTCCTTGCCTCCTTAGTTTTGCCGTGGCCACTGGGGCTTTGTGAACGGAGAGGGTTCAGGGGTGGGGAGCTGCACATGACTGTTCTGCTGCGTCTCCCCATCTTTGAGGCTGTTCTTTTCTGGGAGCTGTGCAGTCTGGGAGTGCCCACTTCACCCTGGCCCTCCAGGAACCATGACTATTAGAGCAGAGGGGCTGTTCCCAGTTGAGAAGGGGGGAGTGAGGAGTTCCACGAAGAAAGTTCTAAGGAACAGACGGCTGGGGAATGCACGCAATAGGGTGGAGTGGGAAGAGTGGCCAGCAAACGGTGGGTGAGTGGAGTTACACTGAGGAGGCCTACAGGCAACAGGGGTGGCGGGGTCCCTGAATGTGAAAAAGGAGGTGTTGGGGCCCAGTGGGAGTAGCAGCCTCAGTGAGGGCCTTGGTCTCAAAGGCTGTTGTAAGCACACTAGAGGTATGGGCTGAGGGGGGCTTTTAAACCCTAATCCCACGGAGTGGGAACCCAGAGCGTCTCTTTCAGAGATGTGGGAATTGTTTTCTTGTCTCTAGATGGTGCTGCCAACACAAAGGGCAATGCCTCTGTGCCCATGCTTTGGGCCCCTCTCCTGCCAGCCCCCGCTTCTTTCTTGTCTGCGGGACTCAGATGCCTGGACAAGCTGATAGGGCCTCTGTTCTGCACCTGTCAGACCGCGGCCGCATGCTACCGCTTATCCCTCTTATCCACAGCGCTAGCGCCGGGTTGCTTCTTTTGGAAAAAGTAATTTATTTTCTAATTACAAAAGACGATGGGCCTGAACAAAAGAAAGGCAGCCCGTAGAGCCCAGTCAGCAGGCTGAGCAGGAGCGGCTGAGGTGTAGAAATCAGGGAAGCCAAGGGTTCTTTGAGCCTCCATCTGGCAGGCAGGAGATGAGGTCTTAGTCCCGCCCCTCACGAGTGGCTAGGGACTGTGTAGGAATATTTACGCCAGAAAGTGGGGCCAGGCCTGTGGCACTGCCCAGCTGCATCTCCAGCAGCCACGGCACCAGTCTTGGGAAACACCTCATCTCTTTTCATTTTGAATCTTTTGTTTTACGTGTGTGACTCTTTTGCCTGTATTTATAATATCTTTGTATCATGTGTGTATCTGGTAGCTCTGGGGGCTAGAAGAGGGTATCAGATCCCTTGGAATGGGAGTTACAGGTGATTGTGAGCTGTCATGTAGGTGCTGAGAACTGAACCTGGGTCTCCTGGGAGAGCAGTAATGCTCTTAGACACTGAGCCATCCCTCCGGCCCCTACCCTGTTTCTTGTCAAGTTCTCTCAATCTCTCCTGTTCTATTTTCTCCCCAAATACACACTCCCAAGGGCAGGTGCCATCTGTCAGTTTAGGGAATTATTTGGGGAAAAAACAGTTCAAACTGGCTTTGGAAGCACCATGGGAAGGGAGCAGGTACTGTAGGCTCCAGGGCTCAAACCGGATTCTGAGTATTAGCGTTGCTTTGCTCCGAAACTCTACTTCCCCTGGGCTTCATTCATGCATCCATCCCTCTGCTATGTGCCATGATGCTCTACAGTGACCATGGTTTTTGTGGGAATGAGTAAATCCAATCATATTGTAAGCAAAATAGAAGAATAAACAGGGAAGCAGATAGATAGTAAAATGGCCATCAAATGCGGTGATCAGAAGACCCTGCTGGAAGCAGAGGCAATCAGTTGGAGTTCCTGGTTGAATGAGTCTTGGTAGAGGGTCCTCTCCATGGCTGAACTTGTAGCTTCTGGGTCCCACCACAGGTACTTTTATACTATGGGAGAAACAATAGTAACCATCTAGCTGTTCTCAGAGACACGATGTTTTTAATATCCTCAGCTACTCAATGACTTCTCTCTTTGTTACAGAGATAAGGGTCGGCCTGACCCAGGCTGACAGGCAGTCTAGGAGGACACGTGACACAAGCACATTTGGGTCTAAAGGGGGGAGGGACCAACCCTGCTTCCAGAGTCACTTCTCGGTGAGCTCAAACAGCATACAACACTTTACCTTTACCAATATCTTACACCATCCATCCATTCGTCCATCTGTCTGTCCATCTGTCCATCTGTCCGTCTGTCCGTCCATCCGTCCACACATCCGCCCATCCATCCATCCATCCATCCATCCATCCATCCATCCATCCATCCATCCATCCATCCAACCACAGGAGTCATGAACATAGCAGATCCAGCATACAGCTCACAGACAGGCGAGGGATGAACTACCCCGCACAGAGAGGGAAGACAACAGAAAGTTCTCAGTTCTCCGGGACTGCTACAGCAGGAGAAACCACCTTGTTGGGGACACAACCTTCGCCCGGTGGCTCAGACCCTGTGAAAATGATTGTGAGACACAGAGGCTTGGTCAGAGAAGCCTGGTTTGGGGCTGCGAGAATACTCTGTGGCGGCCAAGGCCATCACTTCTCTTTGTCAATCCGCCTCCTGACTCCCACAGGGTGACTCAAGGCCCTTTTTCACGCATGCCCTACCTCAGAGTTCCTTGTGGGGACCCAAGTCTGCTAGGGATGCTGCTGGGCCTTTGCCAGTGTTCACTGCTCAGTGACCTCAAAAGGAAAGAACTGTCTCAAAGGTGCCCAGATCTTAGGGGGATCAGACTCATTTCTGATTAACTCTATTTTGTTCCATGAATCGATCACTGAGGAGAGGGAAATCCAGGAATCTCATTGGCTGATTCTGGGGCTCTAGTCACCCCACAGATAGGGATTTTCAGTGTGTGAGTGTGTGTGTGTGTGTGTGTGTGTGTGTGTGTGCGCGCGCACGCGCGTGTGAGCCACATGTTTTCACAGGATGTGAGCATGGCTGGTAGTTAGGAGGGCAGTCGTCCATTCCACTGGAGGCAGACTCTGTACCACCTGCCAGAGGCCACAGCTTTTCCAATTAGTCACCTGGGTGACACACTCCAAATCAAAGTGGACACTCCAAATGAGTCAATCAATAGCTCCATTTTCCCTTGCTGCCTGGATGGGGAAAGAGTGCTAACACATGAAGTCAGCCTCCTCTCTCTCTCTCTCTCTCTCTCTCTCTCTCTCTCTCTCTCTCTCTCTCTCTTTCTCTCTGGCTGTGTAAGAAGAATTTCTCAGCTGTCTTGAACAGTTTCTCTTCTTCCCAGCTCTGCTTTGGGGTGTTTTAGAAAGCGCCTGTGGGGCAGTCTGAGTGCCTCCATTACCTGGGCACTAGGTGAAGGTACTTCATGGGTAGAGTGCTTGCCTACCATATACAAAGGCCTGAGTTTGATTCCCTAACGTAAACTGGGCATGGCACACACCTATAATTCCAGAAATCGGAGGTAGAGGAGGAGGGTCAGAAGTTCAAGGTCATCCCCAGCAGCAGACTAATGCCAGCCTGGAAGAGAATGGGAGCAGAGGTCTGTGTTTACCTCTGCCTCAAAAGGAGGTGTTCCACTTTGCAAGGACAGGACCCTGTATCCCCTGAAGCCCAGGGGTTTGCCCTCTAGGCCCCTCCCCCTTGCTTCTGAATGACCCATCCACCCTCTGTTCCCAGGCTAGCTCACCTTTCTCTTTATCCCAGAGGCAGGACATCCATCAGGAGCCACCTCACTCCACCCCTCTTTCTCTCCTCCCAATCTCTACCTCTTCTGCTTCATGAAGTCCCCTGATGGCCATCTATTCCAGTAAGTCACCATCTGGCTCAGTATCCTCCCCACATTTCCTCCTCCCCCATGTCCCTCCCAGAGAGCCCTGGACTTTACCTAGGAATCCGGGTGTAGTGACCTTCCCCAGGCTGGCTTCTCCCTCTGTCTCTCTGTCCCATGTGTCCCGTCTCCATCTTCCATCTGCATGATAGCTATCACTCCTGACTTCCGTTGCTTGGGCTTCCCATTCTCTGTGCATGAGTTCTACTCCGGAGGGTGGTCCCTGGACAATCCTGGCCTTGCCCCCTGCCCTGCCCCGCCTGTTCTCCACAGCCCTCCTTTGCTGTCCTGTGCTGGTCTCCTTTCTGCCTGCTCCCTAACATCCCAGGAACCTTGGCTGGCTGAAGCATATGCTCAGCCTCCTGGGCTCTGCCTCTGCTGAGCTGACCCCATGGGCTGATTCTGGATCTGACCTGTTAAGCAGACCAAGACCTCTTGGGAGTGGCCTGGTCCCCTCTTGTGCCCTGAATATAACCACTTATGCTTGACCTGTGTTGTGGGCTGCAGTGGAGTTCCACACAGGTCCCTGTCAGGCATGAAGGGGTCAGTTAGTCAAGTTCTCCTATTCAGCCAGGCCTGGCTCACTCTTGTGGCCGTGTCTAGCAGGGTGGGAAGTTCTAGCTATCAGGTGACCTAGGACTATAGTCAAGTTAAGTCAGCAGTCCACTGGCCTGCTGGGAAGCGGCCCAGGAATCCCTTACCTGGCCGTGAGTGCCTGTCCCATCCTGCTGGCCCTGCCCCCTGCCTAATTAACGCCCCTGGAACAGCCAGCTGTTTCCTCTCTCTATTTCATCCTAACGTTTTTCATGTTTAATCCACCAAGGAGATCTCCTGAAGGCTTTGAAGTCTCTGGGCGCACGAATGAAGATGTCACCCTGGCATACGCGTTGTGTTTCCTAATGAGAGGAGGTTTGATGTGGCGCTGAGGCGAGGGAAGCACTCCTCTGTTCCCCTGCATGGGTGGTGCTCCCACGCCAGCACTCCCCATTGCTCCTCTGCATGGGTGATGCTCCCACACCAGCATTCCCCACTGCCCCTCTGTATGGGTGATGTTCCCACACCAGAACTCCCCAGCTGCCCCCTGCATGGGTGGTGCTCCCACAGCAGCATTCCCCACTGCCCCTCTGCATGGGTGGTGCTCCCACACCAGTACTCCCCAGCTGCTCCTCTGCATGGGTGGTGCTCGCATGCCAGTTCCACCATCTCTGGTCAGGACTCCATACCTGGTGACCAGGTCCAGGGACCCTGAGGAAGCAGAGGAGGAGTGTTCCACAGGTCAGGAGAGGGCCAGGGAGAAGAAGGGTCCTGTGCGAGGGCCAACAGGACAAGGCTCTTCAGAGAGGGAGGGGGAAGCTTCTGAGGAGCAGCCGGGGGTTCCTAATGCAGCCCGTGTTCCCGCTGCTCTGGCCTGCCAGATCCCCCACACCTGCTTCTGTGTCCCAGGACAAGGCGCTGTGAAAATAGATGACCATAGACCAACCTCCCCACAGCTTGTGGGGACCCTACTCAATGCCACCCTTCTCAGTGGTCAAGGTCAGGGGCCCTTCTGGTCTTCCATTTCTTCATCTGGAAGATGGGGCTAGTTTGCCAGACCCATGGCAACCCAAGTTCTGAGGGTTAGGGTGTACCCTTGGTCAGATCTGACCATGGTTCTGGAATACTTGGGGGCACCCCCTTCCTGACACTGTTGCTTTGCTGTGTCAGCTTAGCTGTCATGGTACAGTGACCCCCTGGGCATCACTGAGGAGGGGCATATGGAGCCTTTGAAAAAGCCTCTCTAGGGGATAACCCTGTTGACTCTGGACACCTCTGGCACCCCATGCCTTCTACCCTGCCATCTGGGCCCTAATCACTCCTTTTTGCTTAATGCCACCTTCAGTGAGTACTTACCGTCAGTCCAGACCCTTTTCTTTCTTTTTTTCTTTTCATTTTCTTGCTATTTACTTTTTTAAACTTTCTTTTTATTTTTCTCTTGCTGTCTCTCATTCCATCTCATTCATTTCCCTGTCCCTTCATATCTGCCCTCCGTCCTCCCCCAAAGCTAAAATAAAATAAAATATAAGAGGAAAAAAAGGAAAAGAGAGAAAGAGAAGGGAAAAATCAATCTCGTCATGGGAGCTGCAGTAACCCCTGTGTCCAGACGTCTTTACTTACAAGTGTTCATTGCAGAGTCACTGGGCTGGTCTGAGGCCTCACTGGGACTCCTCTTGGATATCCCGTTGTTCTGTATTGTGGGAGATCCTGCAGCTTTGGTTTGCAAGACGGGTCCCTTCATGTGTGCTTCAGCAGATCACAGATGGGATAGATGTTGGGGTGGGCCAATTCATAACCTTGGTTCTGGGTCAGGTTCTTTTCTTGGGGAACTTGGTTGCCATAGCAACAACCCAAAAGGTAGATAATAGACGTGACTTCAGAAGTTGGAAGGGAGGCCAGAGGACTGGAGTCATTCCTGTGGCCATGGGGTAGCTTGTCAGGGGTGAAGTCACCATCAGACACATGGCATCCCAGCTGAACTCTGGAGTTCAGGATCCTCCAGGCTGTGTCTCTGACATACAGTGGTCTCCTATTTGACAGCATGGCCTGCTGAGTGCTTCTGTGTGGAACAACTTCCTGAAGGGTCAACAGACAACCAAGGCTGGTCTCATCCCATAAGCTACCGAATGGGCCTCACAGTGTCCTGGATGACCACAGCTTGGGACATACGGGTTAGGAAAAGCAGTCTTTTAGGGGGGCTGACAGACTTCCTACAAATTGCTAGAGACTTGAGACTGGAGACAGCCTAGAAGGAGAGGCTTTGGGCAGGACGAACTCCAAGGGAGGCCTTTCTCTGTGTGGTTCCAATCAGCCTTGGTCTCTCACAGGAACCCACAGTACCCCAAACATTCTATCCATCTGGCTTTCCCCAGGTACTTCCTTTCAATTTCATAAGCCCTCTCAAGGGGTCATTTCTGTCCCATGTCACAGAGACTGAGCTCAAGAGAGGTTGGGACAGACAGGGCTGAGGCATTGTCCCCAACCCCCGCCCCATTTCTTAGTCTTTGAACAAGCAATTTGGGCTTGAGCACTTCTCAAGAGCTTCCATTCTGGGGAGAGGTGTACATCAGAGACGGCTCGTATGAACCTCAAGAGCCCCTGCTGGTGTTTTCCTGAAGTTGGCATTGGTTCTGGCAGGATGCTAAAGCTAGGCCCTGATCACTGTCCCCTGTGCCTGCAGGGTCCGGGCTCAGCAGCCTCTCAGAACAAGCTGAGTAGATTGCAACTCGCAGCCTGTTTGCTTGAGATCTGTGTGCTGGGACAGTGCCGTCTGATTGACAGGGAGTGATGGGATATTCTGTCTCTGATAATTGAAAATCAGCAGAGGAACAAGCAGCAGCTCCTGACTGATGGCTGGTTCTGTCCCCTGGCCCCCGGTGTTAAAGAGCCAGCTCCATCCCCATTTACTTCTGGTAGATGCTTGCCCACCAGCCCTTGGACCCTAGGATAGCAGAAGGGCTAAGGGGTTCAGAATGGGGTACGTTTATGCTCAGTGCCACCCTCTGCAGCAACCCTGACTGGCTGCTGTTTTCTTGCCATCCCTGGCATAGGTCTTGGTCCATTGAGGTGGAATGAACCCCTCAGAAACGTTCCTTCTCCCTCCTCTAGAAAGCCAGCCTCTGGTCCTCAGCCTGCTGGCATGTGCCCCTGCTCAGACACTCACTCCCCAGTCCAGCTCTCCACAGGCTGCTCCATGGTTGGTCTTTCCTCCTGGAAGCTGCTCCCTCTCACCCCTGCAGCTCCCCCCCACACTCCCACTCTTGTCTGACCTCATCAACGACCTTTCCTCAGCCTGCCACCCACAGCCCTACTGACTCAGGCTGTGCCATCCGCCCGTCACATGCTGCCTGCTCTTGGCTCTGGTCCCCAAACACTGAGTCACTGTGCTTTTCAGAACTCCCTGCTCCGTGCCTTCTGCTCTCCGGGGAGCTGGACTGCCTGCATCTGAGGCCATCCTACTTCCAACCCAGGAGCATCAAGAATCAGAAATGGCCTCTCCAGGCCCAGAACGACACCTGCTTGCTGGCCATGCAGGTGGGTCCCTCAGTGCCCGGCAGAGGCAAGTTCCTTTGAGCTAACCCTCCTTGAACTGGTCCTGGGCCCAATGGGCACGCACACAGAGTAAGAGAAGAAGGCTAGTCCTTTCTCTGGTAAGAGTCCCGGAGAGTCAGGGCTCACCTGCTTACATGTGAGGCTTCCAGGGGCAAGTGGACACAAGTTCCAAAACACAGACAGAGGAAAACTTAAAATAGCAGGGTGAACGAATCAATGAAGCCACCTGCCCCCATGCTGGGAGAAGCAGTACAGCATTATGTGGAGAGTGGGGACTCTGAAGCCAGACTCCCTGGTCCTGAGACAATTCACACAGTGTCTGGGGAGCAGCATCAAATCTTCCCCATGTCCTCATCAGCATTGCGTGTCTTACCCACTGGCCTGGAAATACAGGGTAGCAGAGCTAGCTTTTGCCTGGCTTGCCGTGAGAACTTAGGTTCGGTCCCCAGGATTGTTTTGCCTCCACCTCCCAACACCATCGCAACACTACGATTTAGAGTGACAACACAATCGAACAACAGGAAATGCCTGTGTTGCGCCATGAGCAAAGAGCCGCAGTTGGGAACGTGTGCTCTCCATGACACCTTCCGGCACATATGTATAAGTCAACAGGGACAGGGCTGGAAGGCACACGTGCACCTATGCTCTGAGCTGATATCTGCCACAGTTTGGGGAGAAGAAGATGTTATCAGTGAAAGGTGGAGGTGGAGCCTGGGCCCAGGATTTGATGGTGGTAGACAAGAGGACTTGACCATACCTGTACTTTCTCATGGGAAAGGAGAATGCAATGGTAATAGTTATGTATAATAATTACAGGGTGCCAGGGTGTGGCCCTGCTTCTGGTGGGTGGGTTGGGAAGACACAAAATCTTCATAAAGAATTTAGCAGTTTAAGGAGCTGGGGAGATAGCTCACCGTACTCAAGCATGAGAACTGGAGCTAGGACCCCTAGAACCCAAGAAAACGCTAGGCAGGCAAAGAATCCTGGGAAGTGGCAGTAGGCAATACCCAGAGCAAGCTGGCCTGAGAGATTAGCCATAGCTATGAGCTCTGAGTTTGACTGAGAGACCCCGCCTCAATGATTAAGGTGGAAGAGTGATCAAGTGATCAAAATGACTGCTGACATCGGCCTCAGGCTCCCACATGCAGGCACACACATGTGCAGCACCCATAGGTGTGTGCCCAGCCTTCCAAATATACAAGTATGCACACCACATATGAATGGAAAATGAAAAAATTCTCTAGTTTACAAAACATCTCAGTGAAAGAATGATTAGAAAAGAATTTAGTATTTGGGAAGTAGAGGGAAATTTGCTGTTTTTCTTAGAGACCACAAGGAGCAGAACTGGAGATTCTCTGGACACAACACAGTCACTCCAGTGCCGTCCAGCTTTGGGGCAAGGTCCCTCCTTTTATCATGTGTTCATGGAGGCTGGAGGAGGGGAACATTACTGCTCAGCTGCATGGCTGTGGATAGCACACACCGGACCCCAGACCACGCCCACACTCCAGTGGACAGAGGGCAGTACTAGTGGCCTGGATGCTGGGCAGCAGAGTCCATGCCTGTCTCTGCCACTGACTTCCTTTGATCATTTTTATTCTCGATAACAAGCAGAGCCGAGCTTTACCCAACACTTACCAGCCGCATCTCATTAATCTTGCAATAACCCCATGAGCCAGGTCACGCTAGATTGATTGCAGAAATAGATCCAATCAATGCCTCATTCCCCTAGACGCCCTCGCCTCTTTGTCATGTGATGCGCGGTCTTCCGTGAAGGGGCGGCTCTACTGTCCCCCTCCCTGGCTCAGGCCTGGCCTGTCACCCGCTTTGGAGAGCAGAATGTGACCAAGTGGCACTCTGGGTCTAGCCTTGTTCTTCAGAGGCCCGGTCAGTTTCCATTGCCTCACGGGCCTGCCAGACCCCAGTGAGAACAGCCCAGCTGGTCTGCAGGAGTGGAAGAGACCCTGACCAAGCCATCACCAGCTACCTGAAGGAACAACTGACTGAAGGGCCAGCGCCACACCAATAGCTGTGTGCAGCCACCTGTGCCGCCTGCATCCTGCTGTGTTTTCTCCTTTCCACCAGTTAAGCCTCTGGCCCAGGGATTGAAAGTCCACATTCTGCTTGGCCATCATCTCCTCACACATCCCTGGGCTTTATGGGAGACTCACTGGTGGAGATGCTCTGAGGAGCCCCACGGTCTCTTCCATCCCTTATTTCCACTTTGCTTGCTTTGGTTCTGCAGGTCAGGCTGATTCCACGGAATCAGGTTGGCGAGAATCAGGACTTTACTGAGTAATTATAGGATTAGACATCCCCCTCGAAATTAAATGCTACCTCTTACCTTCCAGAGAAGACTCCCACCCCCCACCTGCTACCATGTAATTATCTGGTGAATTACTCTACGGAGGTCTCACGGTAATTATGCCAAGAGTCAAAAGCCAGCAATTGTTCCAGTCATTACAACGAGGAATTAGCTTTCATTGTGTGAGCCTGCAGTGCCACAGCTGGCGCCAGAAGCCACATCCTCAGCACAGGACCACGCCTCAGTGCAAGCTCAGTACTGGGTAGGGGAGCCTGGGTCATAGTCCCTAGACTACCCCCAACCCTCCGGTCCCCAGGAGGGATAGCTGTCCCCACGGCACTGGCCACTTTGGGTAAGAACACCAGGGCCCATCGCCACCAAGGGTTTTGAGGGTCACTGTCATAACTGATCTTCCTCCATACCCCAGCATTCATGTGAGGGCCCGACATTAGGAGGATGCCAGCAAGCACCTGCTTAGGAAGGAGTCAGGGAGCGGCCTCAGAGTTGGCTCAGTTGTTGTTTTAATTAGGCGTCTGTTGCTGCGGTAAAACACCATGACCAAGAGTATCTTGAGGAGGAAGGGTCTATTTGATTTACAGCTCACGGTGCATCATTGGGGAAGTTGAGGCAGAGGCTATGGAGGAACACTACTTACTGGCTTGCTCTTCATGGCTTGCTCAGCCTGCTTTCTTATAGCATCCAGGGCCACCTGTCCAGGGGTGGAGCTGGCTACAGTGGACTGTCCCTCCCACATCAATTATCAATCAAGAAAATGTTTTGCAGAGACACTCACAGGCCGGTCTGATGGAGACATTTTTTTTTCATTGAGGATCCCTCTTCCCAGATGACACTAGCTTGTGTCAAGTCATCCCCAAACTCTCCAGCACGGTTGGTAAAGTGCTTGCTGTATAAGCATGAGGACCTGAGTTGAGTTCTGGGAACCAGCATTAAAAAAGACTGGGAGTGGTGGGTGTGCTCTGGGGAGGTGGGACAGGAGGGTCCCTGGAGCTCACTAGCCATTCGGTCTAGGCTAATTAGTGAGTCTCATGCCAATGAGAGGCCCTCTCTCAAAGCAGAAGGTGAATGGCTCCTGTGTAACAATACCCAAGGTTGACCTCTGGCATCCACAGGCATGGACACACAACTGAGCACACAGAAGGAATGCCTTGCACTAGCAATCATTTGTTCTGAGCATGCTCAGAACGCCATGCTAAATAGGAGGGTGTTGGGATAGGGACTCGAAGTCAAACAACCTTCAAGCTCGGTGTTTGCTTCCTGCCTCAGTGTCCCCTTCTGCACTTTGGGTGTGTCAGGATTAAGTGAACTAGCAGACATGGGCTTTGTATAGGAAACAGACAGAGTGAATGCTGGAGTATGTGTATGAGCTGGGACCTGACAGGGGTAGCTCAGGGTGGAACTCTTCTTTACTGGATCATCTGCCAGGGCTGGAAGGAGTGGTCACAGGATGACCCAGAGGGAGGTGATGTGGAGCAAGAGGTCTCTGGGCTAGATATATACATGGCAGGAATGTACCTGGGGCTGGCCTGCCACTTTCAGAAGAACCGAAACCGATGAGGTCTCCCTGCTCAATTCCCAGCAAAGCCATGGCTGAGACCCCAGATATCCAGGCCCCAACCTCCTGAGAACACAGGTCTGTCTGGATCCACTATGGAGACAGGTCTTGAATGAGGACCAGGCCAGGGGAAATGGTAAAGGCTGAAAGTCATGAACCCGAGATGGGAGGAGCCGAAAGGACTCAGAACATGGGAGGAAAGACACAGATGTACCTTGCTTCTGTAACCTAGTTCCTAGCTCAAGCCCTGACTCTGCAGCTTGGTGCTGAGGGCAGGTAGGTGGTCCTGTCTATCTGAGTCCTGTGTGTGCGCGGCCTGCATGCAGTGGAACGCCCAGGCGAGAGTTTCTGCAGGCAAATCCAGGAGTCCCTAGGACCCTTCCAGTCTGGGTCTGACGCACTAGCCTCTCAAATTCCCTGTTATACAGGTTCCCACTGAGTCTGGCCAGGGAGGAGGGGCTTCCCCAGAGCCTGCTGGGAGTGGACTTCTGGCCTGTGCTTCTTCTCTACTTTGTGTGGCCCTAGCTCCCTGCTCCCAAGGATGCAAGGACAAGGACATCCTTAGGGTAGGTGTGGCACACAGTTGTCTTGTTGCTCAGTTGTCCTGCCTGCACGGGCTTTGTTTCAGCCTCCTGCCCCGGCCTCTCTCCCCTCCCCCCATCTGCACCTGTCAATCTTGGGCCTCCCCTCTCCTCCAGAGCAGGGACATTCTGAGCTGCCTGTGGTCTGCGAATGGCAATCTGAGGAACCCCACTGAGCCACGCTCCCTTTCAATCCACTCTCCCGCTCCGTAGCTGCAGCATTGTAGTCTAACTGAGACAGGAACTGAATGAAGCAGCCGCTCAATTCGAGCCTGCTACAAAGGGAGTATTTTGATGTTTTCATTTCTTTCTAGTTCAATAATTCGAGAAAACACATGGATTAGGTGCTGGTTCCAACAGGCTTTCTAACTACTTTAAAAAACTTCGTGTTGGTTAAAAAGTATATAGGAGAAGGGAATCGATCTACAGAGGAAGCCTGGGGTGGGGGGCTGCAGCTTTGCCTGGATGCTCCATGACCCCTCCCGCTCTGACCTGAATTCTGCATTCCATCTAGGGAGCTATCATCCTTGAGTGTTGCCTAGGCCAGGAAACAAAGAAAAGAGGCAAACATGGGATCCTGCCAAGGCCCTGAGGTTGCTCTCCGTGGTCCTGAAAGGGCCCAAGATGGTCGTCCCCCCCACAGCAGCCCCGGCCCCATCCTTCCCCTCTCTTGTGCTTAACTAGAAGTCACAGCTCTCAACAGTCCTTATCTGAGCTGGGCATTAATGCAAATGAACATACTTGCAAACAGAGACATTATCCCAGATACACAGCTCATCCTACCACGAGGGCACAACGTAAGAACTGTAAGGGAGGGGAGGGAGAGCAGCTAGGCTATTGAGAGAGCACAGAGGAATAGGCTAGTCCGGAATGGGGCCAGGGAAGACCTTCTAGAGTGGTGAAGTCCCGACTGACAGCTAGCAGTGATGGGGACTTGGGCGTGTATAGAGAGAAACTAGAGGGTTTCAGAATGAGAGACTCTATATCCAAAGGCACAAACAAGAAAGAATTGAGCTCGGTAGTCCAAAACAGGCTCTGAGGTAATTTGTGTCCTCACTGGCTGTGTGATCCTAGTCAAATGACCCCCTCTCTGTGATTCCATTTACAAAATATTCCGTAGCTAAGAATATCAGATGCCGTCAGAGGGTTGTGCTGAGGAGCAAATGCTTTCAATAAAGGACCAGGACACGGCATAGAGGCTGGAATGCATCCCATGTCACCGCAGGGATGTGCAGGTGTAGGGAAGGGAGATGGCCCCAGCAGGGGTGGGAGGTGACAGAGAAGGTTTTTGGGTGGTGATTGCACGATGGGATTCAGACTGTCAGAACCCTCCATGGGTGGCTGTGCAGAGAATGGGTGGGGGGCATAGCTGAAACAGGGGGGACGTATGTGTGGTTTGAAGGGAGGTTAGGGGTGACTGCTTAAGCAGGGGCAGCTGCTGGGTGGAGGAGGGGCTTACCTGGACCCCTCCCACACAGCTATCTTGGTGCAGCAGCCATGGGACTGTCAATCATAGCTTTTGTGCTTGGTCCCCCAATGCTCCCATGAAAACCCTTGTGAAGCCAGCACGCATCCTTCCGTCCTCGCTGTGAAGTGTGCAGGCATATATAGATACACATGCTCCGAGAGTGTTTGTTTTAGAAAGATGGGATTGACTGAATGTTGCACACTTATCTCCAAATTGCTTTTCACATTCCACAATACCTTGTGGAAATCTCCTGAAGCTACGGGAAGAGGGTTAATTAAACTCTGCAGGCTACAGATATTCCACTCATGGCTGTGCCGTCACCTGCCTTGCCTGTCTTGCCCGCCGGTCCCCTTCTGGTGTTGCCTCAGCCCCTCCTAGAACCCGATCTGTCCTATAGCCCTGGACATTCAGCCTCCTCACACAGCCTGACTCTCATGGCCAACTTCCAGCCTGTTCACAGGTCTGTATGTGGGGCTTCACCGAACATCACGAAAGGAGGGTTTGGTCTTAGAATTGGGGCTCCAGGAAGGCTTGTGGCAGTGCCTGGTGTTAGGCACCTTGATCTAGCTGGGGACCTGAGCTCTGGGATGAGTGTATGAAGTAGAGAGCCTGTCCCCAGGGCCTTTTCCAATCTTTTGTGTGGTGGGTACATGTGTGTGTATGTACATGTTTGCACATGCATATGGAGGTCAGAGAACAACCCCTGGTGTGGTTTCTTGGGCACTGCTAACCTTTTTTTTTTCTCTGAGACAGAATTTCTCATTGGTTGGGAACTAGTTTATTGCCAGTGAACCCCAGGAGCCACTTGACTGGGCTTCTCCATGGCTGAGATTTTAGGTCTGTAACACTTTGCCAGGCCTTTTACCTTTTGTTTTCCCTGTGGGTTCTGGATGTTTCGGGGTATCTGGGTACCTCAGGTCCTCACACTCACAAAGCAAGCTCTTCATCTACCTCTGCCTCATCCCTCTTGGTCACAGGTCCCACCCTCAGGCTTCTTTTCCACCACAGAGTCCCCTCTGACTTTAGCCATTCAGAATCAGTATTGTCCCTCCCCCAATGCTGGGCAGTCCATCCCATTTTCTCCCCCTCCGGAAGACTCTGGAGCCTGGAGGCCCCACAGCTGGGTCCTTCTGGAAGCTGCTAGGGAGAAACAAAGGCACCAGCACAGCAGGGGTTTCCGGTTTGCCCTGGGGCCGAGTCACTGCTCTGCACAGGGTAGTGCTTCTGCTGTGGCCATTGGAAAAGCTTCTGTGCTTTGTTTCCTGGGATGCACCCCCATTCCCACACACCCGCCCCGCCCTGCCCTCAATCTGTGCTTCTGCCCTGGAGACAGCAGTTCTGAGATACACAGTGTGGCCTTGCTGGGTCCCCAGGTTCCCAGAACTGCCCTTTTAGGGTACCCTGAACACCCCTAATCAGATATCTGGGTCCTCACCAGCCACAGATGACAGTGCCCAATGAGCTCAGTAGCAGGAGGTAGACGGGGGCCATGCCTCGTCTTGTCTGTTGTTTTGTCTTACTTTTAGGGTGATCTGGCTTTTATGTGGGGGACAGTGAGTTTCTAGCATGACTGGGAGATAGTTAGTTCCCTTGTCAGAGAAACTACTAAGTGTAGATGAAGGGAGAAGGTGTCCACACAGGCTGTCATTGAGCCAAAGCAGGTGTCAGGTCTGGGGAGGAGCAGGTAAGGAGGCCACTGCCGGCAAACCTGCCAGACCACAGCTGTGGACTAGATCCTCGCTCTTCCCTCTGCCGCCCCCCCCCCATACCATTATTTTTTTTTTAAAGCTGTTGAATTGTGGAACATTTCCATACAAACCCAAGTTCTCTGGATCCTTTTAAAAAATTGAGAACTCAGCAAGGTTGCATGCATCACATGCTGCATGAGGCGGGCTCTCTAGGTGGGAGTAGTGCCCGCCCCCAATCCCAGGAGCTATACTGGCTACAGGCCATCTGTTGTCACACTGTTCTTGCCATTCAGAGAAACACTGGGGGATAGGGCTGGGGGCTGGGGGTATCTTCCCAGGGTGGAGACCTTGGGCAGGGAAGTCATCTGAAGCTCAGACCAGCCTTGGACTTCCCCAGAAAAGACTACAGCCCAGGCACCTGGCACCAGGTGCCACACAGAGGCATCTGACCAGCTGCTTGTATCTCAGTGGTGACACTGGCAGAGGTTGTTTGAGGTTCCACCCTGTCCCTCCTGTCCATTTTCTGGGCCTTACAATGATGTATTCCTCCCCATCCCCCTATCCAGGACTGTGGGTGGATGGTGGAAGCTCTCTGCTGCCCGACCTTCTAGGGGCGGCAGGGGGCGCTCCTGGCCCATGAGAACTCACTCCAGCCACGACAAAAGCTGCGGTACTGTAGAACTCTTGGGCTCCAAACTGGGGGTACACAGTCAGCTCAGAACTGGCATCTGGTTCCTGCCACGGTGTTACCTGGTCTTTTTTCTTTGTCCTGCCCCACTAGTAGCTCTGACTATATGCATCTCCCCTCCCCCTCTGCCTTGGAGCTCTATCTGCTGCTGTCTTCACGTTTCTCATTGCTCTGCCCCTGGATCATCCCTCTGCCTAGTTCTTTCTATACAGAAGGAGTCTGTCCAGGGGCTCAGGGTCAGGAGATAGGCTTGCACTGAGTCTATAGGTACCAATGAGTTTGAGGCATGCTGGGACCTCAATCCCTGTGCAAAAGGCCTTCAAATTGTAAGAATTTTTTTGAGGAGAGGATCCAATCCAGAGCCCCTCACATCTTAGGCAAGGGTTCTCCATTGAACAGTATACTTAACCCCAAGTCACATTAAAATTCTTTTCTATTTATTCACTTAACATATATGTGCACATATGTAGACATATGTGGAAGTCAGAGAACAACTTGTGGGGGTTGGTTCTCTCTTCCCATCATGTGGGTTCTGGGGATTAAACCCACATCATCAAACTTGGTGGCAAGCACCATCACTCACTAACTACATCAGTCGCCCTTAAATTACATTTAAAGTTATTTATTTGTCATTATTACATGTGTACGTATGATGCATGTGTGGGTGTGCATGTCATAGTGCACACGTGGACTATGGGGGTCAGAGGAACAATTTCTGGAGCCAGGTTTTCTCCTTCCATCTTTACAAGGATCCTGGGATCAAATTCAGGTCACCAGGCTTGTGCAGCTGGTGCCTTTGTCCTCTGAGCCAAGTCACTGGCCCCCAGATCACATTTTTTTTTTTTTATTCCATAGCATTGCTGGAGCCCTGCACACATTCCCCTTTCTATCACAGCACACTCTAAGTGACACCCACCTTGAACCTGTTGGCCAGAGGAGGAGCAGACACCCGACTGCTGTAAGACTCCCCAAGAAGTCCCTGTAGGGAAGTGGGTTTTCTGGGGTCCGAACTGAGGTCAGAGATCACGAACCTTCCATCCGGTTTTCAGCAGAGGCCGCACACCCAGAGGCCGCACACCCAGAGACACGCTCCGCAGCTCCAGACCTCCTGACAGTTGCAGTTCCCCTCAGTCCCTGGGCCTGGCAGCCGAGACAGCACATATGGCTGCTCAGTGAAGCTGTGCCCGTGTCACCTCTTACAGAGGGACAGATCCCCAACCTCAGAGGAGGGTCTCCCCAGGCCCCTTGTCCCAGACAAGGCTCCCTGCAGGCAACACTAGCAAGCACAGCAGCCCTGCGGGGCGGCTGTGGTCCAGCTGGCTTGGCTGCTGACTGCAGAAGGAATGCTTCGCTTTTGTTCCTGGATCACCAGCTGCTGCTTGCACAAGTGCACCCGCTCAGCTGCTGGGGCTGGGCAGCCTGTGGCAGGTCTCCTTACCTTTCTGGGCCTAGTTCTCCCATCTGTGACCCAAATGCCAGCCACAGTTTCTCTGGTGCCCTTGGAAGAAAAAAAAAAAAAAGAAAAGAAAAGAAAATCTTTTACAACCCAAAGAATGAAATTAGCATCCTTTGGCAATTAATGCATATTTTTTTCCCCCAAGACTCAACTCTTAAACAAAGTTCTGAGTGTTTGACTTTGATTTGAAATAGGTGGCTGTCAGGAGGAATTACATGGCTCCCAAAGAAACACACAGACGTTATAATTAAAGAGATGCCAATCTTGACAGGTAGTCGGAGAAGAGGGGGACATAATGATGAGAATGGAGAGGGGAGAAGGGTACTCTGAGCCCAGTGGGACAGACCTGGCACAGAGGTGGCCCTGGCACAACAGCACCACACACCACAAAGCCGTAGACTATGCAGGGCTCCTGTCCACGGCCGTTTCAGATCACAGCTCTGCAGAGGCAGGCTTTGTTACCTGCGTCAGAGTGGTGATCACTGTCCTGATTTGGGCCACAAATTCATACACAATGCCACAAACACACCTTTCCCCAGGTCCAGCCTGAGATGAGCCCCCAAAGACACCTGAGCTCCACCCGCTACTCAGCCTGAGCTCCGCCTGCAGCTCAGCCTAAACCCTGATCCCAATCCAGGCTGAGCCGAGCTCCTGACCTACACTAAATCCCATGCCCTAACCCCGAGGAGGCCCACACCTGGCCTAAGCTTGCCTCCTCCCCAACCCAGACTAGTCTCAGACTGACCCTGACCCTAGGCCAGGCTGTCCCAGCTGAACCAAAGCCAAACCCATACATTGGATGCAAGATGAATGACTATGTGACCAGAGCAAACCTCCTCTGGGGTAGGCTCAGAGCTGAGCCAGCAGCTGGGGAAGGAAGGCCTAAAGGGTGGCTGGAGGGATAGAGAGCAGGGTGTGTGGGCTCACAGAAGAGTGGAGGCATCACCCTTTAGGTGCTCTGTCCAGGTTAGGGGACGGGACGAGGTGCTCCTCGCCACTGCCTGGGTGATCTGTGACCTGTTTGGAGCCGGCAGCTGAACAAGACTCCCTTGACCTGCATCTCACAGGTTCTATGGATTGCCCCAGCCATAGGCTGAGGTCCTGTTGCCATAAAGGCCTCAGTGGATGTGAGGGTCCTCCTTTCCCCCTCCGGGCTGCCATCTTCCCTCTCCCTGCCCCACCCCAGCTTCCCCTCTGATAGGCACCTCATTAGCAGAGTATCTGTAAATAACACCAAAGAGTTAGAGTTACAACAAGGTAGCTCATTAAAGCCACTTCGCTGTCTCACTTCCCAATTAGTGTTTCTGCAAGCAGCTGCCAGAGCTGCCTGTGGCAGGGCACCTTGGTATGGCATGGGCCTTCTAGGGGGATCATCAGCGAGGCTGCAGACGATAGAGGCAACCCTTCACCGCCCTCTAGTCAGCACCCGGTGTGGCCATCGGGAATACCAGGAAGCTTGGGCATGAGTGTCCACCACGGGGAAGGTCGTCTAGATGCAGGCTTTGCTGAGAGGCCATCCCTCCACTGACCTGCACACTGGTCTGTTCCTGAGGTGTTCATGGCTCTGGAATTCTACAGGTCATGCTGTCCAAACCCACTTGTGGCTGGAGAAATGGTTCAGTGGTTAAGAACACTTCCTGCTCTTCCAGAGGGCTTGAGTTAGGTTCCCAGCACCTCCAAGGCAGCCCACAACCATGTGTAACCCCAGTTCCAGGGGATCTAACACTCTTCTGGCCTCTACGGGTGCCTGTCATACACAGACATACACGTAGACAAAGCACTCATACGAATGTATGAAACACAAATAATACAAAACTCATAAAAATGAATTTAAAAATCTTTTTAAAAACCTCACCTGTTTTGCATCTCTCCCCGTAGCCTTCCTTTTCTTCACGGGTGACCTAAGGGCTTCCGCTGCAGCTTCTGGGGACAACTTTCTTCCCAGTGGGTGCAGAAGGCATCAGTGACAGCACTGGAGATAATTCAAGTACAGAGAGGAGAAAAAGAACATCCGAGAGAGGCCCGGAGACACCGGAAGTGCTGTCCCAGGACAAACCAACTGGATTGCAATTGTTCTTTGCTTTGTCACACACTGGGAAACAAAGTGAGAAGGCTTCGACTGGCTGGTCAACACTGCACATCTGCAGGGTGCTACTGTGCAGACCAGGGCGGACTCCTCTCCAGAGCCTGTCCTTGGAGTGGGGCTCACCTGTGCCGGCAGACAAAGCTGAAGAGAGTCTCTAGTCCGCTCTAACCACTGCACAGTCCAGCCCCGCTTCTGTCTTCCTCCAACTTGCTTCTGACCCCTGCTCTGCATGTCCCATTTTTCTTTTCTGCCTCAATTTGGGAGGGAAACCTCTCCCAATTTCTCTCCCTCTTTCTGAATCGATAGCTTAGCTGGGCAAGGCAGAAAATGAAATTTACACTCAATGGTTTCCATGGCAACCAGGGTGCTGGGCCGCTTTCTCCTGCTCTCCGGGGGCACGTTCTTCTTGAGAGAAAGCAGGTATCAGAAGTCCACAGCCTGAGGATGGGGTGGGGTTTAAGCAGAACTGAGATCAAGCCCCCCCCCCCCCCCCCCCCCCCCCCCCCCCCCCCCCCCCCCCCCCGCCTGCTCTTCTGGCTCTGAGCATGAGGGAGAGGTGCCTTCTTTCCCCACCAGCTCAGGAGAACAAGCTTTAGGTGCCATTGTTTTCAGCTGACCAGAGTAATGGCTTCTCCACCTCTGGGTGCAGGTGGACATTGTGCTAGGTGCTGGAAGGTTTTTATGAGGCTGAAAGCCCATGTCTGCAGCCCCGTGCAGCCGGGGTGCGTCTCATCTGAGTCTCTCTTTCTCAGCCTGAGCACTGATTTAAGTGGTGGACAGAGTCTACTGCTCAGGGGCAAAGCCCTCGGACACTGGGGTGGAGCATGGTATGCATCAGGACTCAGGGTTGGTGGCTGTCCCACTGGCCGCTGGGCTGGGATGTGGCCCCCAGGAGTCAGCCACCTGCTTACATATGCCCTGGTTTGTGTGGCAGGTGCTCTAAGAGCTGCAGGGGCCCAGAGGAGGCAGCTGTAAAATCTGGGGTCAGGGAAGCTTCCTGGAGGAGGTGTGGGGCAGGCAGGACAGAAGGCCCTTGAGGCAGAGATTGCCAGGGGGAAAAAGTAAGTTTTAGACATCTGTGCAGAGGAGTGTGAGGTGGGCTGAGGTTCGGGCATGCTGGGTGGCACGCATCATCTCTGCCCACAAAGTATCCATTCTGCTTCCTTCCAGAACCCAAACTTCTCAAACTGTCCTCAAGTGCTTCTCCAGGGTTGGCACACTACCATGCACAGTCTGTGAATGGGTATATAAACCAGTGTCAGCCAATGAGAGACAAACTCATACTACCTCAGTCTCAGCCAATGAGAGACAAACTCACACCACTCCAGTCTCAGCCAATGAGAGACAAACTCACACTACTCCAGTCTCAGCCAATGAGAGACAAGCTCACACTACTCCAGTCTCAGCCAATGAGAGACAAACTCACACCACTCCTGTCTCAGCCAATGAGAGACAAACTCACACTACTCCAGTCTCAGCCAATGAGAGACAAGCTCAAACTACTCCAGTCTCAGCCAATGAGAAACTCAAACTACTCCAGTTGTTGTGGTTTGTTGGGAGATGGGCATAGGCCCATTGGTCAGTAGCTCTGGTCCTGTATGAGCTACCTGGACCTCTTTGGTAGGAGGAGAAAACTGGGAAATCCCAAACCTGAAGCTTGGATGTGCCTTCCTTGGAGTAAAGCCCTCCTGAGAAAGAGGCCGCTGCAGAGTGACAAGTGGCATAGGATGGGTGGAGTCTTGGAGATGCTCCTGGATCCATCCTGAAGCCCAAGGTTTTCCTGTCACGATATGTCTCTTTAGCTTCACTCATGTTCCTGAGATCCAGGACTAGGTCTTCAGCATTGGACAGAGGCCTCATTAGGCCAGAGGGCAGAGAGGGTAGCAGACACCAGGCCACAGGGCCTATAGCATCAGTGAGGGGCTCCAGATGTTGATAAGCAGTGTGAAGGTGGCCAGTCTGGGATTTGGGGGGGTCCTAGGGCAGCAGAGGAAGGAGACCTGTCACGGGGGACAGGAGTTTAGTGAGTGAGTGTGAGTAGGCAGATCTGACTTCAGGCAAGCTGTGTAGGCTTCAACAGCTATTTGTCAGATCACCTCAAACCTTAGCTTCAAATCATCCAGCTTAATCTCTGAAGTTCTGGAGGCCAGGGCTGAAGTGGGCCCACAGACCCCATCACGTGGTCAGCTGAGAGACTTCCTACACAGAAGCCCTAGCAGTGTCCCTCACCTTGGTCAGTTTCCACAGGCCACCTACTCCTGGTCTTGAAACACCATCACCCTCTTCACTCCTGTGGCTCTGACCTTGGCTTCCATCTTTGGATCTTTCCTCTCTGATTCTGGTTTCTAAGAAGCACCTTAAGGTAGCCTTGGTCATATGGGAAGGCCAGGACAGACTGCTCGGCTCAAGATCTCAAACCTGGCCACACATGCAAAGTCTCCTTGATGCTTAAACTGGCAAGTGACCAAGTCCAGGAATTGGGATATGGACATCTTTGGTGGCCATTATGCTACTGACCACATGGGAAGTAGGGTTTGAAGGCAGCAGTGGGGAGGAGATACAGGGAGGGGTTGAGCATAGAGGGGTTTGTTTTTAATCTGTTTTTATTTTTTGGTATTTTGAGACAGGATTTCTGTATAACCTTGGCTGTCCTAGAACTCACTCTGTAGACCAGGCTGGCCTAAAACTTAGAGATCCACCTGCCTCTGCCTCCTGAGTGCTGGGATTAAAGGTGTGCACCACCACTCCTGGCTTGCATAGAGGGTTCCATACTTTGTAATTTGGGCACTAATTTAAAGTCCAGCCCTATGATCCCTGGGGGAGTGGCTCTCTGAGGCTGCTGCCTGCAAGGCAGCCTTGAATGAAGCCCTTGCTGAATCCTGCCTTCCACCTTCCTGTCTCTCTCTACTGGGTCTTCTGCGATCATCCTGGTGACCCTCACACTAGACCCTGCCTTGGGAGCCTGCTTTGTTGTGAACAAGGCAAGAGATCCAGAATGGGTGAGACGACCCAGACACTGCCCCTGACAGCCCCTTGGCCATCCTCTTGCCTCTGCGTCAAGAGCCAGCTTTCTGAGAACACCAGGGACAGTCCCTGTGGGGCAGGCCTTACGGCTGCGCTCTGACTCCTCTGCTGGGGTGGCCAGAAGCTTCATTAGTGTCTTTCCCGCTGTGTAGCTGAGGCAGCGAGGGCAAAAGAATTCTCCTGAGGACGCACAGTGGTGCAGGATAAAGAAGAAAACTTAACATAAGCAATCGTGGCTGGACTTGAAATGGGTGTGTTTAACCAATGGGGTCATGGCTGTGCTGATCTTTACTGTCACCATGACATTGTGCTGTCTTTGTGGTTTTCATGGATGTAACTTACATCTGGGTGGTAATTTTCCTTCTAAACATACTCTATATGTACAGTCTGTGAGCCCTCGCTTTCTTTCCTTCCCCTTCCCTAGCTATTACAATCAGTGTCTGGGTGAATGTCTATCGATGACATTTAAAAGGCTAATGTCTTTCTGAGTCTTCAAAGGGCACTACTGAGAGAATAAGAGACAATTGTGACCATTTGCCTGGTCTTCCTCATATCCTCGGCCTGGGAGTCAGAGCAGGGAACCCCCACAACATGGGCTCCTGAGCTGCGGTGGAAGGTCCTGTGATGGACACTGGGCTTGAATACCAAAGAGGATGACAGAAAACAGCCAGGTGACGGCCAGGCCTGGTATTGACGTCCAAGTTCTTTCTAGAGTAGAGATGCCATGTCCCCTCAAAGAGAGATCTAGACACCTCAGGTGGCTCTGCGACTCAGGTGCAGAAGCTACTGATTTGCATGGCCTTCCTGAGGGGCTGCTCTACGTGGCTTCCCACTCTGCAGGTGTCCTTAGGCACACAGGTCATGCATGGCCTGTGTTAGCATGACCATCGCAGAGGACACTGCTTCTCACCCTAGCCAGCTGCCTTCAGGTGGGTGTGTCCCAACACTTCAGAACAACACAGAGATGGAATTTCTGTTGTGAAATCCCAGTCACTAAAGTCCATTTCCTGTGGCTGTAGCAGATTGCAGCAGGATGGGTAGTCTATGGAGAACAGATATCTATTTATGTGGCGGTTTGAATGAGAATGGCCCCCATAGGCTCAGATATTTGAATACTTGGTCCCCAGTTGGTGGCAATGTTGGAAAAGGTTTAGGAGGTGTGGCCATGCTGGAAGAGAATGAGTTTTCAAAAGCCGCCCATCATTTCCAGTCCCTCTTTTTGCTTCCTGCTTGTGGTTTAAGAAATGAGTTCTCAGCTTCCGGCTGCAGTCACTGTTCCTGCTGCTTGTTCCTCGAATCCCCACTGTGATGGCTCCCATCCCCTTGGAACCATACGCCCAGTAACACTTCATTCTTTAAGTTGCTTCTGTCATGGCAAACACCATAGTTTCACAGCCATAGTGACTAAGACAGACGCTTGTACCCGGGAGTCAAAGAATGGGTGGGTTATTGCTGTGACAGGCTTTTTTTTTTCCTGAGAAATGTGGGTAGAAACTTTGGACGAGGAAAATTGTTAATGCTGTAAGTAGAACTTAATGGGGCATCTTAATAGGAGCTTGGGAGACAGTGGTGCTGAAAGCCAGAAATCTTTCCACAGGTTTCAGAGGGGAGCGATTTTATCAGCTGAGCTAGAGACAGTTCTTGTTGTATTTTCACAAAATTGAGTCTGCTTTCTGCCGTGTCCTAAAACTTTCCTGTGGCCACATTGAAAAGTAATGAACGAGTTTCTTTGGTAGAGGAGAAGACGTCCTAATACCATCTTCGCTACGTGGCTATTAGTCACCATTCTCGTTCAGGTCCACAATGCAAAATAACAACTTGGACAAAAGGAAATACAAAATGTACACTTTGAAGAGAACAAGAGAAGCAGGTAATTTAATGCCGCAGCTGACAGAGATAAGGAGATTAAGGTGAGGCCTAATCTGCCTTGCGAACAAAGAGAGGGTGCCCTCGTGAGGAGACCCCCACCAGCTAAGCTTCCAACCTGTGAAAGAGTATAAGGTGTTTGCTGTTCGTTTGCTGTTCCTAGAGAGGAACGGCGACGAAAGCTGCTGGGAACGTGACTCAAGAGGCCAAGGATCCACCCAAAGCTGGCAGTGAGACTTGGCCGTATTGGCCACATGGTGCTGGCTTAAAGCCATGAAGGATGTGTGAGGACAGGGGCTGCGGCATCTTCCTTCATGGTCTCAGAGAGATGCTGAGGCCATGTGATACGTGGCAGGTCACTTCCTGCATGGAGACCCTGAGAGGCCTTTGGTGAGACTGTGGAAGTCAGGCCTAGCTTGTCGTGGAGACCCCAAGATGTTGGAGTTGTCAGAGCTGTGGAATGTCAGTCAAAGAGAGCCAAACACAGAATAGAACCAGTTCAGGAGAGGGAAATATGTTACAGACAGCTGTTACCCCCAAACAGCAGTGTTGGTGACAATGTCTTAAACAGAAGGATCCTGTCCAGGGAAAACAGGATTGTTAGTGAAAAGGAGCCTAGCTTCAGTGTTCCTCAGGAACCTCACACCCCCTTATCTTCCAGGGACCTTACAAAGAACCTCCCTTCATCCACGCTAAAGGTCGCTACCTCAGGCAGGGGCTTCCAAAGACCGCGACCCTACTGACTGGGGTATGACATCCTCTGACTTTTCTGCCATTCTGCTTCTCTCGGCCCCTCACCCCTGACAGCTGTGACGGTGTGATTCCCAATCAACCTTCTTTCTAGCAGCCATGGAGTGGTCCAGGTCAGTGGTTTCCCTGAGCCCTTACTTGAAGCAGCCCGGCTGGAAGGCTGGAGCCGCCGGACGTGGAGCTACAGAATTTGGAGTTTTCTTTACTGGGCTTCAGTCTTGCTTTGGTTCAGTATTTCCTTACCACACCCCTATTCCTTCCTTTTGGAATGGCAATGTATGTTCTATGTCTTCGTATGTTGGAAGTATGTAATTTGCTTTGATTTTATAGGGAGTTGCAGTTAAGAGATTGCCTTGAGTCTCAGAAGAGACTTTGGACTTTTAAACAGTGTTTTGAAAATGTTAGACCATGGGGACTTTTGAAGTTGGACTAAATGCATTTTGCATTAGGATACGGCCATGAGACTGTGAAGGTCAGAGAATGAAATGCAATGGTTTGGATGAGAAATCTAACCCTCAGTTGTAGACATTTGACTGCTTGGGCCCAGTTGGTCGTGCTGTTTGGGGGAGGGCTTCTCTGGAGGAAGAGTGTCAGTGAGGGTGGGCTTTGAGCTTTCAAAAGTTACAACTCTTGCAAGTATGAAGTTTGATCCCCCAAAACCTGTGTAAAAAAAAAGTGGGCATGGGGCATAGACTTCTAATGATAACAGTGGGGAGGTGCAGGAAGGAAGGAAGGAAGGAAGGAAAAGAAAATACTGGCTCCTATTTGGGCTGTGGCAAACCCCATCAGAGCCCATGTTTGCGGATTATTTCTTCCCTTCACCACAACCCAGAGAGGTTTAGTAACCTGCTTAAGGACACACAGCTGGGTCAGCTGGAACTCTTCCCTGAATCCGCACTCACGTTGAAGTGTGTATGTGGGATGGGCCTCCAGGGTCCACACTTGTGTTGACACCATCTGGGGTCTGAAGCTCCCTCTTGACACAGTCCTGGTTGTTGGTTGGAGTGGGCCCCTGGTCTGTCTCCTGTGGTAGCAGCAGCAATTCCGGCTGCAGATGGAGCGTGGAGGATCGTGTGGACTACTGGACTCTGTGTTAGACTCTGCTAATTGGTTAAATAGATTCTTCTACATGTGCAGCGTTGAGCTTTCTGCTTCGATAAGACGTAATATTAATTTTAATTAAATCTCTGAAAGCTTGGCCAAATATTTCCATTTTCTGAACATGTTCCTTGATCTTGGTATCTTCCCCTGAGACAGGGTTGCTGAGAAGAGCCATCCTCTGGGGGATGTGGCCTGGACATGGTAGGGGAGATGGGTGGGAGGCAGAAAAGGAACTTGGGAGTGCCACATGGGAGGGACCCATGTACTCCGGGGCCTCTCCTCCTGTCCTGCCCTGCTATCTCCACGCTCACTTTAACAAGGAACCTTGAACCTCTAGGTGGAGTTATCATAGCCAGGCTGGACGATTAGCAGGTTATCAGGCTCTGTAACTGCCAAGCCTGGGATTGGGATCCACCTCTCTGCAAACCTATGATGCTCCAGGTCCCAGCCTGCGTGCCCCACGCACCTCATTCCTTGTTGCTGGGATGTGATTAGAGAGGATGAGGATGCCAATCTGACCCCAGCAATTCACCAGGCCATTCCAGAACTTTGCTGAGAGGCGGGGGGAGGCCCCACTGGGTCTGGAGTTATGGAGAACATTCTGTGGAGAGGCCAACAGAGCAAGGGGATGAAGCAACAGATGCCAGCCAACTCTGGTCCAGCTTCTTGTCCCTCTGGTGGCCCAGCCACTTGCCCCTTCTGATTGTTTTCTGAAGGGGCCTCCTGGGCCTTCACCTGTCTGGCTCTGGCAAGAACCTCCTCTCTCTGTGGCACTTTAGCTGGTTCTGGCAGCCTCTTTTGGGCTGGGTTTCTCGCCCTAGAGGCTGGCTCATCCTACTCGTGGTGGAAGACCTGGCCCTTACTACAACCTTGGGCCCAGACCAGATACAGGAAGTAGTCAAGGTCACAGAAACCTTCCAGGTGCCCTTGTATTTGCCATTTGCCTCACGCACTCGGCAACCACGCCGACTCACAGTCTTCTGTAGAGAAGTGAGTGAACCTCCACCGAGAGGGCTCTGGCAGTCACAGTCACGCACAGGAGCAACCTGGTGCTCACTGGGGGCGGCACAAGGATGGAATGATTTTTTTGTATTCTATATTTATTTGTTTTATGTGTATAGGTGTGTTGCCTGCAGTTTGTCTGTGCACCGTGTGTGTGCAGTATCCTTGGAGACCAGAGAGGGTGTGGGATCCCCTGGAACTGTAGCTATAGGTAGTTGTGAGCTGACATGTAGGTTCCGGGCATGACTTAGGTCCTCTGCAAGCCAGTGTTTCAAACCACGAAGCCATCTCTCCAGCCTGGTGGGGCAACATTTGCTTGTAGAATATTTTTCTGAATTTCTACACTTTCTAAAGTGAGCAGACTTTATTTTTGTAAATAGAAAAAAAATATACATATTCATCGTATGTTTGAAAATTAGCCGCAAGTGTAAAATATTGTAAGAATATGTAGAATTTCCAAGCAGATACCCTCAGCTCTACCTCCGGGAGAGGATGAGGCTTTCGGTAGCCTCTTCAAGGCCAGATAGATCCAGGCAATTGTGTTGATCAAAGGGCAGAACCAGGAAACTCCTAGAATAGCTGCTCTCTGTTCTGACTGCGGTTTTACAGTTAGAGCTGATTCCCGTGTTTCCGGCTGTCTGCCTGTTCCTGTTTAAGGCTCTTTGTCTCTTTCTTTTCCTCCGTCCCTCCGTCCCTCCGTCCCTCCGTCCCTCCGTCCGTCC
>NW_026068316.1:66078-89281 GCF_014885135.2 Alexandromys fortis
TCCCTCCCTCCCTCCCTCCCTCCCTCCCTCCCTCCCTCTCTCCCTCCTTTTCTTTCTTTCTTTGAGACAGGGTTTCTGTGTGTAGCTCTGGCTGTCCTGGAACTCACTCTGTAGACCAGGCTGACCTCGGACTCCCAGAGATCCACCTGCCTCTGTCTCCCAAGTGCTGGGATTAAAGGCGTGCGCCACCTCCACCTGCTGCCTGGCATCAGGCTTTTTGTCTTTTCTTACTGCTGCTCTAGTCCTTCCGCGCTGTGTCAATCCTGCAGTAGATGTTCTGCATATTTCTTCGCTATCTGCCATTTGTGCCAGAAAGTTGCTGATGGCATATTTTCCTATGCAGAATTTTCCTTCTTTTTCTTTTAGATTAATTTTAAAGATCATCGCCATCATTATTCAGTTATGGTCTCATGTAGTCCAGGCTGGCCTTGCGCTTCTCTCACCTCCGCCTGCCAAGTGCTGAAGTTACTTGTCAGCACCACAACGTTGGCCTGACTTTGAAATTTTCATTTTTTGTCACCAAAAAGGGAAGGGGGCCTTTCCTGCTCTGGATTTTCTCAGTTTGTGCCAACTTTACTATACTGGTTGACTGGTTAGTTGGTTGACTGGTTAGTTGGTTGACGTTTCTGGGGATGGAGCCTAGGGTCTCATGTGTGCCAGGCCAGTTCTCTCCCTCTGAGCTGGTTAGCAGAGTTCACTGCTGTGCACCCTGTAAAGCTGACGGCCAGTGTGCACATGTTCAAGGCTCCTGTGAGTCCCCCAAACTGTATGTTTTCGGGGCTGTTTGCTGTCGTTCTTACCATCGCTCTAAATGCGGGTTATTTTGTACCCCACATAAGTGGAAGGGCCCGTGTGTGCAGGTCTTCAGTGAGGTCCCCGGAGGCGGATTGCTCTTACACTGAATTAACTCATTAATGATGCTGTCTACTTATTGGACACCAGGGACTCACACCGAGTTAATTATTTATTTACAGGGCCCCAGAGGCGAGTGTCGAGCTTATGATCTCTCTCCACATCGTGGCAGTTATAATTCTTACTAGGCATTTTCTTTTTTTTATATTTATTTTCTCCCTCCTCATGCCTACGGTCTGGGCACGTGCTCATTGTCCCGATAAGGGTCTTTGGGTAGCTGTTTATCTTTATAAGATATTCAGTCTGGTTTTGCGTCAAGTGCAATAGAGTTCATCTCAGTCATCCAGTGTTTTAAGGTTGGTTCAGATGGCAGTTCACAGTCAGCCACGTGGCTCCAAGCAGCTTCAGAGTCGCCCTGCTTCAGTCTTCAGATGGAAGATGTTTTGTGCGAGTTTCTCTTTCCTTCCTGTGGGTTTCAGCTTGTGGACCGGGAAACACAGCACCAGTTGTCAGTCCCACTGAAGACAAGGGCTTCAGCCCCTTTATCTCTGCCTGTCTGTTTGTCTGTCATCTATCTATCTATCTATCTATCTATCTATCTATCTATCTATCTATCTATCTATCTATCTATCTATCATCTATCTATCATTGCTGTGGTGGGCATTTACACATGGTTTCCTGACAGCTACTGTCTCTCAAGTACTCTCCAGGCTTTGCTTTGTCATGGTGACCTCACTCCACCCCTTCTCTTCTCAAGAGATTGCTTTGGGGTCAGTTTGCTGAAGTTAGCTCCTCCCGTCTGGCCATCTGGCCTGTGCTGCTTGGCTAAGCATGGTTTTTAGTTACTAAGAAAACTTTTTTTTTTTTTTTTTGATTTTCGAGACAGGGTTTCTCTGTAGCTTTTTTGGTTCCTGTCCTGGGGCTGGCCTCAAACCCACAGAGATCCGCCTGCCTCTGCCTCCCGAGGGCTGGGATTAAAGGCATGCGTCACCACTGCCAGGCTAACTTTTTTTTTTTGAAATAGGGTTTCACGTTGTTAACCAGGTTGGACTCCCCTGCGATCAAGAGATCCTCCCACTGTCCCCCCTCAGTGGCTGAGTGGCTAGGACCAGGAGCACAGGCCACCATTTATGAGACAGATCTTCATTTTGAGATGTCTGATCCATCTACTTCCCATTCAACACTTCCTGCCTTTCTGTGTTGTGAAGACCCCTACCCTGAGGTCAAAAATAAACATCCTTCATGGCTGATTTGATCTTTCCCTTTAAAAGAAAACACATTTATTTACATGTGTATGTGTGATAGCACATGTGTGAAGGTCAGAGGACAGTTTGTGGGAGTCAGTTCTCCCCTTACCACCATGTGGGTCCGAGATCAAACTCAGGTCTTTAGACTGGGTGACAAACACATTTACTTGCTGTGATGGTCAGCTTTGATTGCCAACTTGACACGCTCTGAGAAGAGAGCCCCAGTGAGGAGTCATCTAGACCAGCTTGATCTATGGGCCAGGGGGATTGATTGTCTTGATTGCCTTTGCTGATGTAGGAAGACCCAACTGGAATGTGGGTGGAGCCGTATGGTCTGGATCCAAATCAAATGATGTGGAAGAGGCTGGAAAGATGGCTCAGAGGTTAAGAGCTCTGGTTGTTCTGCAGAGGACCTGGGTTTGGTTTCCAGCATCCACATGGTGGCTCACAACCATCTGTAACTACAGTTCTAGGGGTCTGATACCCTCTTCTGGTCTCCTAGGGCACTGCAAGCCTGTGGTACACACACACACACACACACACACACACATACACACACACAAATACACACAAAATAAATGCATTAATTTAAAAAATTTTTAAAGATATGGAAGAAGGAAATCTGTCTACTTTTCCCCTGGCTTGACTTTCTCTCTCTCTCTCTCTCTCTCTCTCTCTCTCTCTCTCTCTCTCTCTCTCTCTCGTTCATTTGTACTGTTGCTGCCACAGCTGATTCCTCTGCTGAGATTAAAATTGGCATCTTCAGGCTTCCAATGTAGATTGTCTTAGCTTAGTCTCTCTCTGTTGCTGAGAGAGTAACAAAACACCATAATCAAACACGAAGAAAAGGGTTATTTCATCTTACAGCTCATAGCCTGTCATAAAGGGAAGTCAGAGCAGAAAATCAAGTAAGGAGAGAACCTGGAGGCAGGCACTGAGGCACCGGCCATGGAGGGGTGCTGCTACTGGCTTGCTCCTCATGGCTTACTCAGTTAACTTTCTTTTTTCTTTGAGACAAGGTCTCATCGTATAGCTCTGGCTGTCCTGGAACTCACTATGTTGACCAGGCTGGCCTCAGACTCACAGAAATCTGCCTGCCTCTGCCTCCCGAGTGCTGGGATTAAAGGCGTGTGCCACCATGCCATGTTCAGTCTGTTTTCTTTTACCATTTGGGACCATCTGCCCAGGGGTGGTACCACCTCCAGCCTATGGGCCCTCCCGCATCAGTCACTAATCAAGAAAATGCTGAACACATTTGCCTACAGGTCAGTCTGATGGAGGCATTTCCTCAATTGAGACTATTGAGACTTACTTTTCCCAGATGACCCTTACCTTGTGTCAAATAGATAAAAAAAAAAAAACCAAACTGAACAGCACATAGATCAAAACCCAGTACCCCCCACCCCAGGAGCCCTCCAGGCCTTTGGCACCAGATAGAGACTGCCAAGGTGCTTCACAGACTGAGCACCTACTGGGTTCTTGGTCTCTTCAGTATGAGACAGCCATTGTCAGGCCACTCTGACATTAAGATGTAAGGCGATCTAATAATCCCCTTTCCATATATATATTCATCCTGCTGCTTTATTCTTTTAGGAAACCCTGACTAGTAAACTCACTGAAGTATCTCACTGGCCCCTTGATCTTTCATGGGCTTGGTCACCTCAGGAAATGGTCATGTACTCAGGCATGAAGTTCCCCTCGGTGCCAGGCCAAAGGTAAGGGCTTAGCTTTATTTTGCTCCATGTAATAAGCCTGTTTCCTTTGCCCTATTATACCTAAAACTATATACCTATATTTTCCTGTGCTGGTGATGGAACCCAGGGCTGGGCGCTGGGCAAGCATCCTAACATGAATTCCCAGCCCAACTCTGACCCTGTTTCCCCATCCTGTCTCTGGGCTTGTGTTGAGCAGATGCGCATGGACAAGCATTCCTCGCTGATGCACACCGTGTGTCTGACAGAGGAGGGAAAGGACTGAGGTTTGGACACAGTGAAGACAGTCTCTTCTACCGTGTTGAATGTTAGTAAATGGCATACCCGGGATTCTTCTCGTTGGTAGATATTTGGGGGGTAAGTTTCTTATTAACTCTTTCATTTCTTTTTATTTCTCATCAACTGTACAGGGAGTTAAGAGGTGTGTTACTTAACTCCCTGGGTGGTGGTGGCGCACGCCTTTAATCCCAGCACTCGGGAGGCAGAGGCAGGTGGATCTCTGAGTTCGAGGCCAACCTGGTCTACAAGAGCTAGTTCCAGGACAGGCTCCAAAAGCTACAAAGAAACCCTGTCTCGAAAAACCAAAACCAAAACCAAAAGAGGTGTGTTACTTGTGTACAGGAGATTTGGGATGAGACAGACGCATGCCCTGTAGGAGGCATCCAGGCCCTGCAACCTCCAGCCCTTTAGCTCCCTCAGAAGGTGACTTTCCCCGCTGGTTCCATCCACCACACATCAGTCTGCTGTAACTTTCACATAATCGAATCGTGAGATGTGAGGTTTCGCCACACTGTGGAGGTGATTCCTATTTGACTAGTTTTCTCTTGGTTGTGACAAGAAACTTGACAATTAGCTGGTGAGATGCTCAGTGGGTAAAGGCACGTCACAAAGTCTGGAGATATTAGTTCAGTCCCTAGAACCCATACGGTAGAGGGAGAGAACCCATTCCTTTCCGCTGTCCCCTGACCTCCATGGCACATGCACAAACACGTGCACACAATTAAATAAGTATAACAGAAAGAGATGGCGAGATGGCTCAAACGTTAAGAGCATCGGTAGCACCTGAGTTTGATTCTTAACGCCCACATGGAGGCTCATTATCTCTGTAATTCTAAGCTTACCCATGCTGTATAGACACACATACAAACACCCACACACATAAAAGTAAGAAAAAATTAAAAATACCTGACAAAAGCAACTTAAGCAAGAGAGGGTTTCTTTGGCTCATTGTTTAGCCGTATGGGCCATGGTGGAAAGGAAACCATGGCAGTGGGAGCACGAGTCAGCTGGCCACATTGCAGCTGCAGCCAGGGAGCAGGAAGACACAAATGCTGCCGTTCAGCTGACTTCCTCCATTTTTCCTTTTTATTCACTCCGAGACGCCAGCCTATTGGATGCTGTTGCTCTTCATCAGGTGGACCTTTTAATCCCCTCTGGATGTGTCCCCATACACGCACCTAGCCATCTGTCTCCTAGGCACCTCAGATTCCAGTCCTGTGGAAAATGGGGACTTCCTTTGTCAGCCCCCAAGCATTCTTCCCTGCCTCTTTATTCACAAGCAGTGAGACACAGGGACCTTTTTAACATTATTCTAGCTTCATACACACACCCGCCCTCAGTGGCTTCATCTCTTGGTTTCTGGAGCAATGTAACCTGTTATCTAGACCTTTTCCTGAGAATTTGGTTGAACTCACACATAAAGTATCTGGAAAACAAGCCTTTGGCCATTCTCTAAACTTCTTTTAATGGTTACTGATAATATTCAGGTTCCTGATTTATATTGCTGCAGTTTTACTTTTTGCTCGGAGTGCATCTGTTCACCCGACTTTCCTGGCGATGGCAATAGCAGTTTAGTTTGAGTCCGTTCGTACATTTCCACATGTGCTTATTTTCCTCTTTACGCTCTGTCTTTACTGATGTGACTTTCCATCTCTTCCAGACCTCGGAGGATGCTTGAAGAGCTCTGTGCTCCTGGACCTGACTCTGCCCTGCCGACTCTGTGTTTGATTTGGGCAGACTCCCCCTGCTCTTTCACACATGGCTGGTCTGGTGAAAGTCTCATGTGAGCTCAGGGAAGACATTCCCGAGCCTGTCGGATGGACATTTTCATGAATATGAATACCGCAGAGGGTGCTTCCGCTTGCGGTGGGAGCTTCAGCTCTTGCTGCCGCTACTACAATCTTCAGCACGCCCTCTGAGTTCCCCATTTTCCTCCCCGCTTCCTCAGCTGCTGGCATCCCACAGCTCTGCTTGGGAACTTAGGCTCCCTATTAACAAGACGGATATGCTCCATCCATTGTTCTTTTTTTGCAACTAAAATGACTCACTTTTGTCCCTTACAACAGATTCGCTTTGAATCTCATCTTTTCCCTTCTGATATTGAAGTTGTTGGGTTTTACTTTTGTTCCTGATTTGCAAACACCCCGCCCTCCCCCCGTTTATTTTGTTTTCATGTCTCTGGAATCCGGACTGCTAGATTCCTTTCTGTTTTGAACCTTTTGAAGATGGTTTGTCTTTTGTTTAAACTGTCTCATTTATACTTAATCTGTGTTATATTAGGGTCTATTTCTTTTTAATAAATTTATTTGTTGTTGTGCATATGCATGCCATTTGTGGGGGTGTGGGTGCTGGTGACACAATGCATATGTGGGGGTCAGAGGACCTCTCAGTGGAGTCAGGTCTTCTCTTCCTTCTTACCTGGCTTTAACTGAGCTGGCAGCTTACAGTTCAGAGGTTCAGTTTGTTATCATGCTGGTGGCACATGGCAGTGTGCGGGCAGGCGTGGTACCAGGGAAGTAGATGAGACTCCTACAGAAAACAGGAAGTGGTCTGAGACATGCGTATGGTTCCTTGAGCATATACGAGACCTCAAAGCCTGCCTCCACAGTGACATGCTTCCTCCAAGAAGATCAAACCTACTCCACAAGGCCACACCTCCCTTTGGAGGGTCATTTTCTTTCAAACCACCACACCAGGTATGGTGGCACACACATTTGATCCTAGCACTCAGGAGGCTGAGGCTGGTGGATCGCTGTAAGTTCCAGGCAAGCCTGGTCTACATAGTGGAATTCCAGGTTAGAAAGGACTACATAGAGAGAACCTGGAAAAAGAAAGAAAGAAAAATAGTTTTTACTATGTTTTTGACACTCATTAGCCCATTTTTCATCACTATAACAAGATACCAGATTCAGGCTAAACTTTATGAAGGAAAAAGCTTGAGTCTTCTCGTAGTTTTTGGAAAATCTCAAGATCGGACCCCTTGACTTGGACTCTGGAGACCACTGATGTCATCACGGCATGACATGTGTGGAAACTGGATCACCTTACTGAATGTGAAACCAGAGAGGCTGGGGTCTACCTGGGCCCAGTGTTGAGGAATAGGATGCCAGTCCAGAGCTGGGACACCTGCCATGGTTACATGCTTGCCAATGCACATGGCTGTTCAGGGAGTGTCGCTCAAGATTGCTTGTACTTCCACAGAAACATGCGCTCAGTAGGGGAAAAGGCAGTGCTGAGGAGCCTGGAGCTGCAGAAGGCAGAGGAGCTGAGAAGGCCTTGTTCCTGCTGGTTCGCACCCAGAGAGAGGCTGAGCTGGGCAGCTGATGCTGGGCCAATCTCACTTGCCCCCCCCTTTTGGTTTACATGACTTACAGGGTAACACTTCTGCTAGGACACAGGGAACTTAGTGTTTTCTGTGTTCTGGGGCTCCATGCTGGCCTCAATCAGAGCCTCTCTGATGGGGAAAATGGTCCTCCCAGGGAGACCATGTGTAGGTGCTATCGAGAGCAAAGCTGCAGCTATAGATGCCACTTGTGACTCCCACCATCTTCCAAATGTGTTTGTATGAGGGGCTCTGGTGAAAGCCCCTTCAAGCCCGGCCCCACACAACCACAGGGGCTAGGGTAATTGTTAGTATTTACTGATGGGTCGACGGGCCTGTGTGCTGAGGATGGGACCCAGGCTTTGAAGATGCCAGATGCATGCCTGGGCTCTGAGCTGCAACTACATATTTAGAAAACTGCTCATTTAAGGCTCCGGGTCTTGGGTGATACGTTACAGAGCATCTGGTGACCCGAGCCTCTGAAAAGCCGAGGTTTACACCCAACCGTCATCTTCTACTATAGTCTCTGTTCCCTCAGCTGTGACTGCAAGAGACACAAGAATGTTGGGACCAGCCTGTCCTCTAGCGACCTGCTTGGTCAAGAGTCTTGTTCTGCCTAGACTGGCTCAGTGGCTTCATTCCTACCTCTTAGAGGTGACTGATTGACAGCAACCCCAAGAGAAAGGAGCTCGCTAAACAGCATTCTCCCAAATACTCACAGGCTGACTGCTCCTCTCTTCAAATGGCCCTCTTCTTCTTCCCCTATGCACATACACATAACACATATACATGTACACACACATATATAAACACACATAACATTGTATAAACTGCGTACATAGGTGAACATATGCATAGACACAATGTATGGATATATTCACATACATGTTTACTTACATGTACAGACAGATGCACCACACATGCACAAACATACACAACATACAGACACATGCATCACACATGTACATGCACACACACAAACACTCATGCATATAAAATATATGGGCACATGGGAACATGTATGCACACACATGTAAGGCATATATACACATGCCTCACATATGCATGCACATACATGCATACACATCTAATATATAGATATAAATACTTAGACATGTGCACATACACATGTATGCACACACATGTAGTGACACATGTATGAACACAATGCATGCATACCTGTGCACTACAGACACTCACACCCATATCAGAATGAGACCACCTTTTTATTTATCGATTGATTAAATAATTTATATTTTATATGCATTGGTGTTTTACCCGCATGTATGTCTGTGGGAGGGTGTCAGATCTTGGAGTTGACAGTTGAGCTGCTGTGAGGGTTCTGGGAATTGAAACCTTGTCCTCTAGAAGAACAGCCAGTGCTCCTAACTGCTGATCCATTGCTCTAGCCCCATGAGATCACCTTCTGACTCACAGCTTCCAGCTGCTCCTCAGATCTATCAACCTCCCCTTCTGTGCTGTGGAACCTAGAGCAGGGTTTTGGGCATTGGGCCAGCAGACGGTATCACATCTTGTTTGCAGTGAATTACAGACTCCTCAGAGGGAGAACTAATCCTTGGTCCAAGAGTCCTCTATGTTTCTCTATTTGTTTTTGTCTGTGTTGGGTTGGACCTTTGTTAGGGATAGATCTCTTACTGCAGTACTTGTGTTTGCTCTGGGGCTGCATCCTGACTTGTGCTAGACTTTGTATCAAACACTGACAGTTTGTTACCATTTCCTCTTTCTGAAGAGTCTTCTAGCAGTCTGAAGACAGGGTATGATGTTCAGGGTATGATGTCAGGTCACCAGGCTGTCTCCATTTGGAGGGATGAGGGTCCTCTTTGTAGCTACACCCTAGGCCATGGGGACTGCATTCTAAGTTCTGGGCTGATGCCTAACACTGAGCACAGTTCTGTTCTCTATGTGCAAAAGTGTGACATTGTGGTTGACAAATCAGGCAGGAGAAGGTGAACAGAGGTTTCTCAGAAAAAGGACAGTTACAGCCACACACGAGTGTGAGCTTCACTCCATGCTGGCACAACATACCTGAAGCAAACAATAAAAAGGAGGAGACCTTAGGTTTGGCTCACAGGTTTTACTCGGTACCCCATCTCTGTCCATGGCTCTGCCTGTAATTCAATTGGGTGTACATTGATTGTGGAAGGAGCCTGAGGCAGAGAATGCTGTTCACTCATGGGATCCAGGAAATAACAAAAGAAAGGAGGGGCTGAGCCCCAATATCCCCTAAAAGGTCAGCCCTAATCTACCTTTCTTCCTTCCACTGGGCTCCAGCATTGCCAGAGGCTGGGGGAACACAGCCTTTGGAGAACTTTGATAATCATATCGTTAACATTCTGTTTAAAAAATTGCCAGAATCATGACTTTTAAGTTCAGGTGTCATTATTAAAGTAAAATAATGGCTACTTGAATACCAACACTCTACCTGGACCCAGAGATAGCTAACGGGAGGGCAGTGTATACAGCAAGGACTTAGAGGGGTGATTCGTGTTCAGGCAGTGAGACATTTCATCCTGCTTCATAGGATGGTGTCAATATAAAACTGATAAATTGTTTATTTATGGATAATTTTGATGGATGATTTCAGGCCGCAGTTGAAAGCAAGAAATCCTGAAACCACAGATTGATTGGTGGGTAAGGGATTCCTGCTGGCTTTTCCTGGCATCTTCTAGGCTGAGCTGTAGGAGAAGGTGACCTCTTGCTTGCTTTCTTCATGACAATCTTGGGGACACAGCTCAAGTTTCACTGTTGGGTTTGCTACAGGCAAATCTATTGAATTAAGAAATCCCCCTTCTGAACCTAGAATAGATTTACAAGTCATAAATGAATGTCAAATTTTATCAACCACCTCTTTGGGAGTATCCATGTAAACGATCATGTGAGTTTTCTTCTTAGCCTGTTAACATAGTGGATAGAGTTACAATCATGGACTGTTCTTTCAGTCCTTTGTTAATGCTCTTTTATTCCAACCTGATAATCTTTTGATTTTACTGCGGCTGTAATTTATTAAAAATTTATTTAAGCTTTTAGAAAATGCTTAATGTGAAATAGCACCAGTTCCTTTCTTTTTAAATATCTTTGAAAGCACCCCCTCTTCCTTAGCAAACGAGGCCTCACGAGGGGGTGCTTTCAGTCTACCCCAGTCTCAAATTTATACAACTCTAAGTTTGAGCAAACTAAACAACTCTAGGTAGAAAGTATGTCGAGGATGGGAGAGATGGCTCAGCAGCTAAGAGTGTTGGCTGCTCGGGTTAGAATCCCAGTACCCATGTCCAGTGGGTCACAACCAACTGAAGCGCCAGCTCCAGGGGGACCCATTACCCTTTTCTGGCCTCTGCTGGTATTGCACACGTGTGACATATACACAGACATGCACACAAACAGAAACGTCTTAAAAACACACCAAAATTAAAATGACCTAAAGGTGGTCATCAATGTGCCTTTTCTCTGGGAGCCCATGAGGGACTTGACTGTTCAAAATCTTACACTGAATGGTGTGAGCAACTGGGAACTTAACAGGGTACTGTATTTAGGGGTGCGATTTGAAGGGCACAATTAGATTAGATCAATAGATTGAGACCCCAGGATCAAATCCCAGCGGTTTTGTAGAGAGATGAAGACCCTCTCACGGATGGGCCTCATACTCCGTCCCATCACAATCTGTAGGCACAGGGACCGTCATTTGAACTTAGATGGCCCCAGGTCCTCTGTCTTAGCAATGAAAACGGACGATTATAAATGAGAGATTAGTTACAAGCTGCTGACAAACGAACGCTTGCATCTGTCTGAACAAAAACAAGTGTTTATTTGGGAAAAAAAGGAAGGCTCTAAGTAACAAAGAGCAAGAGTTCTCCAACAAGACCGTGAAACAGAAGCAATTAAACAAGAAACTGTAAGGTTGAATGCATAAATGTATATGTAAATTAAAAAAATATAATTGAAACAACCCCTCCGAACGCTTCACAAAGGTTACCTCCAAACGAGCAGGACAATGAAGCCAGAGAGAATGAGCGTAATTGCCGAAGAACTCTTAAGTTTGATTCTCTGCACTTCGGAACTGATTGACTATTTTATGGGGAAAATATTTTTATGCTACCTTTGATTCTTAAAACCAGGTTTTTTTTTTTAAATTAAAAAGATGGTGCCAATCACATTTTTCAGACACAAAGGAAATAAAACTGGGAGCGAGTGAGAGGACGATATCCCTAAATCTAGCCACTTGGAAATTTAAAAACAAATCTAAATAATGCGAGTGAAACAATAAATCAAAACGGAATTATCAACAATTTAGAAATGAGCTACAATAAAGGCTCGCCATAAAAGCCCCCAGGATACCTCCCGAGCCGCAGTGCTTAGAGGGAAATGAATAGCTGTAAACACCGTCATTAGAAAGAGGAGAGATTGGGAAGAACTCAGCTTTTACCTCAATCAGCACAGAAATGAACATCAAAATAAAGCCAGAGAAAGACGACGGAAGAAATTAATGCTGAAAAGAAACAGAAATTAATGAAATGAAATAAAAACAATGGCGTGCTCTTGCTATATAAATGAAAGATAGTGCTTTGAAAACAACTGATAAACGAAACAAAACTGGCATATTCGAGCAAGGAAACACACGCTAGCCATGAGAATGAAGGGGCCTTCCAGATGTTTCTGTGTTTGTTGAAACACAGAAAAGCACAAAGCTCAGAATTTTGCCAGTGAATCTCATCGTCAAGAACAATCAAGCCGTTTTCCAGAAGAAACTGGTCTGTGCAGTGGAAGTTCCTCCCGAGCCACCCCAGCCCTGCCAGCCAGGATGACCACAGACTTGGGAAGTTCTGTTTCTCTGGTGCCTTCCTCACAATCTCACTCACTGGGCTGGGAGGGAGGCCTGGGTGGACCTGAGATGCTGGCTCTGTTCCCGTGGACAGCTGTGGGGTTCTGCTGTACAGTCTTGGGGAATGGTAGACCTAGGAGTACTGCAAACCACGTAGGGTAGTTTCCTTCCTCAATATCCAGCCTCGGTCCACAGACAGGAAGACGGTCATGTAGTCCACACTGAATCAGGATGAGATGGAAAAATAAAGAACAGAGCTATCCCCAAAGAGAGAAAGAGGACAGACTAATGGAGAAAGGAAGACAGAGAGAAAAGAGGAGAAAAAAAAACCCAGGCAGGCCCTTTCATGGGGAATTTCTATAACATCTTTTAAAAAATGTGACCTTTGGCTGGGTTCGCTGGACCCTGTGTTCAGTCTCCCCACTGTTACATGTTCGCGAATGTAAGTTCTTGCGTCATGCATCCAGTTCAGTGTGGGTTGAACACAACAAGTTCGTGTGCTAGGGTTTTTTTTTCTTCTGATAGGCTAGATAGCAAAGACAGAGAAAATGGGGTCCAGAATGTAGGAAATCGTTCAATTCATTCATTCAGCAGTCCCCACACTTGTGCAGTATGAAGCTTGAAGACCACAGCAGTGAGCAGACAGACAATCCCTGAGACCTCAGTGGTGACTTGGGAAGTGGTCCCAGTAGCAAAAACAGCCAGTTCAAGGGCCCCAGGGCAGGAAGAATCCAGCCAACCCCGGGAGCAGTTGTGAGGCCAGGATGACTTGAGTGGCATGGTTGGTGGCACTAATAAGGTCAGAGCCGTGCAGGTTACATATGAACTCTCAGTGATGTGAACAGGGACAGGATCTAATTTGTTCTTCAGATTTCCCCAGCCACAGTCATGAGAAGAATGTGAGGGTCAAGACAGAGCAGGAACTAGGGTCACTGTCTAGAGGTGGGGATGAAACCAGGGTGTGGCTGTGGAGGAGGGTGAAGGGATCTTACACAGACAGGTCATGGGGAATCTGGCAGGATTGGCTTGTGCTTCTTTGAGGAGCTAGAGTGAAGGATGGTACCCAAAGCACCTCTGCAGCTCTGAGGCTCTAGACTTCAGTGATGAAAGGAGAAAGGGCTGGACCTGTGCATTCCTTCCGCAGAGCTGGGCAGGGCTTCCGTCCTGGTGGCCAAAGGGTGGAGGAAGAGAATGCAGCTGGGACGGTGTACGTCTCAGGGGATGTGACAGGCCGCGGACTTGGGTATGGTCCCACACGGGCTCTGACTGTCTCTCAGGCCCCTACTCTTTCCTGTGAGCACGGTTTTCATGCTATTAACTAGCTAGACCCCTAGTCACCAACCTCAGCTGAGGCGCTCCATGCCTCCCTGCTGGCAGCCTCTGAGATTCACAATTTCAGGCTGACACCATAGTAACCACGTAGTGTGGTTCAAGATTCCAGTGTCGTCCCTGGATGAGGCAGGGTGGGGGAGGGGAGGGCCCTGCAGACCAGCAGTTGTTTCTCAGTTGCCAAGGAAAATGTAAACAGGAGGTCAGCCTTAGCCTGGACTCTTTTGTTTTATTTTTTTCCCTTTGCAGGATGGGTTGATTTGGGGAGACTGCATTGTGTGTTATTTTTCTTCTGTGGTTTCCCATCCTTCTGTCAGTTCAAGGACAGAGGCAATGCAGCTGTAGTGACAGAGACTGGGAGTGCATGGCAGCTGCAGTTCCAGCCTGGTTGGCATCTGGAATAGCTCTGGCCAGCTGTCGTGTGTGTCTAACCCCCCCCCCCCCCCCCCCCCGGCCAGAGTGCAGCCTGGAGCCTGATCCGGGGTTTTAACCTGAGATTGGAGAGACTGGAGTAGGTGTGAGCTCTGTGCAAGAGCAGGATAGACCAGCAGAAGAACCGGCAAAAGAACAAGAAGCTGAAGAACTATTCTGGCAACCCACAGAACAAGGAAAAAAAAACACAAATTGTACTGACTTAAGCTGCTGAAGCCAAGCGGGGAGGTGCATGCCTTTAATCCCAGCACTCGGGAGGCAGAGGCAGGTGGATCTCTGTGAGTTTGAGGCCAGCCTGGTCTACAGAGTGAGTTCCAGGACAGCTAGGGCTGTTACACAGAGCACTGTTTGAAAAACCAACCAACAAACAAAAAAGTTGCAAGTCTTGGGGTAACTCCTTATGTGACAAAAGCTCACTGAAACATGCTGCTGTTCTCCCTAATCAGGAGAGTGTCTTTCGTGAGAGAGAGTGTCACTGTCAGTGGTTTCTCTGGGTGGTAAGGCCACGGCCAGGCCTCCCTCAGGACACAGTGGGGACTCTGTGGGGACTTCTCCAGGAAGCCCTCACTAGCCTTCACTATAATTCATGTGTACCCCAGATTGGAATTGCCTTCGACTGTGTGCTTGGACTTCTCCACTCTTTGAACTCACCCGGAGAAGGGTTCTATCATGCTTGAGGCCCCAACCCTGGTGTCAGTCTCAATTTCACTTGATCCCTGGGGTCTGGAGAGGTTCTCTCCAGTGGACTTGGCTGTGGCCTCTCAGGTGAGCCTGTCATCATCTGGCCTGCAGGTTGAACCCTGCGGAGAACCAGGTTTAGACTCGGCTCAGGAGCTCTGCACAAGGGCTGCACCAGGACTCAAAGCACCAGCACTGCCTGTCACCTACCTCGGCCAAGCCTTGAGCTGGCCTTCTTAGACAGTGGGCAAAGGGCGCTGCTTGCCCCACTCTCAGTGTGTTGGCATGGAGAGGCAGCCTGTGGGTGCTAGGGACACTACTTGCCTCTCTCCCCATCTTGCCTGTGAACTGGATATGGGAATCATAGTGGGGCCAGATGTGAGCTGGTCCTAGGGTCCTGATGCCAGGGAGCTCTACATAGCCAGAAGCCATTTAACCATGGCTTTAGGAAGCCTGTTTACTGTGGACCCCAAATTAACTTTGTTCTGCTGGCTTTCTGGGGCGCATCTAGCAGCCTCCTGGCTCAGCAGCAGGGGGAGCTCTGGTGGGGTGGCTGCCCTCTCTCCCTGACCCCTCCCTCCAAGGTGGTCTCCTAGGATGTCCAAACTGGGCACTGCCCAACTTTCCTCAGCTCTTGAAGGACCAAGCCCCATGCTGTTAGAAAATCCACCTGGAGGACCCACAGGCCACAACTGGCCCTGGTGGAGTGCCGCCTGCTCACCAGGCTCTAGGCCCTTCCTTTGCCTCCCTGAGTCCCATGTCACCACATGCACCTGGATGATGGATACTGTTGTTCTTGCCAGCACACAGGCTGCTCCTGCCACTGATTTGCTCAGCTGTGTTTTTCCTTGTGTCTCCTGAACACCTCTTTCAAGCTGCAGTCCTCTAGGAAGGCAGGCACATGCCCCTGGTCTCCCACCACTTGTGCTGTGTAACATGGCCCTGTGCACACCTCTGGTTTCCCAGCCATCCTTGGTACCTATTGCACGGAAGCAAAGTAGAGGCTTACAGAAGCCAAGACCTCAATGCTGGTGGAGCCTTTCTGCACATCCAGGCATGTGGATTTGGACCAGGCCTCCTGAATGCCAATGGGCGGGCACCCAGGGCAAATAATACGGTAGGATGGGGCACACAGTGTGTGTGCAGTGGTAGCACCCTTCTGCAACCTGATCTGCCAGCCACAACTGCACCCAGAGGGATTGCTGGGAGAAGCAGGGTGGGAGGGGAGGGAGTAGCAATTCCAGGGTGGCAGAGGCAGTTGCTGAGGCTGTGTGTAACATGAGTGTCCTGGCCTCTGAGTGGGTGTGACTCTTAGAGTCCTGGTTGAGATGCAAGCTCCTGGCTGATTAACTACAGGCCCAGCAGCAGAGGGCCTGGGGTTTGACCACACACAGCTGCCACTGTCTGCTGTAGAGGGACCCAGGCCAGAGAGCCACCCCCTCCTGCACCCTGCTCTCTCCCATGGCTCCAGGAGGTGGATGATTTGGGCCAGAAGGCCCCGCTTGGTCTCTCAGGAGGCCAAGTCACTGGAAGGCCTTTCTGAACTTTAGCTTTCCGGAGCCCTTGTGTCCCCAGTGCCCTCCCTAGACATTCTGCTCAGTGGCAACATCTTGGCAAGGGTGTCCTGGCATAGCTGAGATGCCCTGGAGTCTTAGGGTTCTTGATGCCAGAGTCACCTGGAGAGGGGTCTCTTGGGTAGACTGTGACTCAGAGCGGAGGCCACTGCTTGTCTCACAGATCCCTGCCCTGAAGGAAGAGACCAAATCTCAGAGCATCTGCGGTCTCCCACACTAGCTCTCTGTCTCTCCCTTCCCTCAGAACCCCAAGAATATAGACCTCAAGACTGAATTCATCCATTGGTATGTCTCAGGACAGGGAAGTGACTTGCAGTGTGCATGAGGAGGGATCATAAGGAACTCTGGTCAACTTTTATATATTGAGAGTGATGGACACAGAACTCCACCTTGGGGGAAAGGCATTTCCCAGGCAGGACAAGGCCTGGACAAAGCTGGTCTCTGGAGCAAGCATGGAGATACTGGTGCAGCTCTGCAGGTGCCTGCTCATGGGAGGGTCCCTGGGGCTGGCCGTGCTTCATCCTCACAAACCTGGAGGTAGCATTACCCAGTCCAGCCAGTCACACCATCATACTGCCACAACATGCTGGCTCTGGGACCTGGCAGTGCCAGCTTCTAGGGTGGGTACTCCTCTCGGGTCCCGGCAGCCCTGTCTGTGGCCCTGCTCTGTTGTCCTTGGTTTGGGTCAGTTAAGCTTTATCTGGTTCCCAGCAGGGCTGGAATTATGGGGCTGTGGCTAGAAAGGGAGGGTGAGCTTTTTCTTGGCCTCTAAGTTATCTCTCCACCAGAACTGGCTATTATCTGGATGTGTGGTTTGAGGGTGTTCCCGGGGTTTATATTTTCCTTCCAGGGTAGTGATTGAAATAAACTCAACTAGGCTGAAGTGGCCCAGCCCATCAGCAGGTTCCCAGCCACACTCTGGGGCCAGGCGGTAACCAGAAACCCAGAGGTCCTGGGGTTTAGGGGTAGCCAGGTGTTTAGAAGTAGAGGGCATGGTTGTTTACAGCCAGCTTAAAAATCTTGTCATATTTGTGGTGTGAGTGTATGACTTACATGTGTCTGTGCACCATATATGTACCTGGTATCCTTGGAGGCCAAAAGACGGTGTTGGATGTCCTGGAGCTGGAGCTACAGATGGTTGTGAGTTACCAAGTGGGTGCTGGTGATTGAACTTCAGCTGTCTAGGAGAACAGCCAGTGTTCTTAACTACTGAGCCATCTCTCTGGCTCTTGCAGTTTGTGTGTGTGTGTGTGTGTGTGTGTGTGTGTCTTCCTCTCCTCTCCACCTTGTGTTTTAACACTGAATCCAGACCTCACTGATTAGCCATTAAGCTCATGGGATCTTTCTGTCTCCAGCGCTGGTTTACACGCATACACCATCACAGCCCACTTCTTATGTGAGGGCTGGGGACCAGAGCTCAGGTCCACATGCTTGTGTGGCAAGTGTTTTACAGATGGGAGGGCAGTTCGGGGAGACACTACAGGCAGGAAGGCTGATGGGAAGCTTTATGACAACTCACAGGACAGACCTGAACAGGACCCAGACAATGACTGGCAAGATAGACAGCAGAGGCAGGGACAGCCACAGGGAAGACCCATATTGTGAGTTTGGGGCTGAGGACCATTCGCTGGTGAATTCCCAGAGCTTTGTAGTTTCCATGGAGCTGTGGACAGAGTGTGAGCAACACATCCCCCATCCCCCCACCCCTGCAGCTGACTGGGGCAGATAACAGATCATACAAGGCTCAGCCATTATGTAGGGCAAGCCTGGTGCAGGTCAGGAGTGGCTGTTTGTGTGTGGTGTGTGTGTGAGGGATGTGTGTGCGTGCGTGTGTGTTTGCTGCATATGTGCTGATGCGTGTGCCCTACAGTCTTTGTCTTCACTCATCCACCTGCTTCTCCAATCCCGCCTGCCCCTCCCCCACCTTCCCCTGGGCTCAGCCTCTTGACAACCGTTAGCTCTGCACAAGTGGAGGGAATTTATCCGCTTGGCTAGGTCCCGCTCCCAGGCACAGGGGACCATGGCGCCTTCAATTACGCCAGGTGCAAATTCATTCCGTCCAAGTTCGGGGACGGGGCCGCGAGGGGCTGCCCTCCAGCCTTATTGCAAAATGCATTATTTTTCCTCCTCTCTCAAAAATATTTATCTATGCTAATTTAGCGTAGAAGCCAGCTCAGTTCTGCACGGGGGAATTGCCCTATTAATTCTGCCACTTGGAAATACTGCGCCCGACTGCGGAGATGTGTCTGTGGACTCCTGAAGGGACCCTGGGCTAAAGCAACTTGGACAGCCGGTGGGGGAGGCTGGCTGTTGGAGGGTGCTGGGGACCTGTATCTATAAAGCCTTTGTAGAGTGGAAATAAAAATAAAAATGAGGCGGGGGGAGACGACGACGAACAACAAAAACTAACCAATAAACCCAAACCCTTCACATTTGGCAAGGACTCAACTCCGTTCATAGATGGGGTGGGGGTGGGGCTCAATCTCTTACGCTCGCTCACGGGGTGCCTCAGGGAAGTGCTGCCGCCTCTCTGAGTCCATTCACGGACCTGTAAGATGAAACACACCCTCCTTAGGGTGCCCCAGTTATAGCAGCGCCCCGAAAGCGAGGGTTTTCACATCCTGTGTTCAGTCTCAAATACTGAGCTTTCTCCTCTGCCCCTAAGGCAGGGAACCTGGGGCTTCCCATTCAGCCCTCTCAGTCCCACCCCCAAATCTTTTCACCCTGTGTCCCCTGTTTTCCCTTCTCTCCATTCTCCGAGCATCTGGGATCCTCTTCTGGTGGCTGGAATCCTATCCTCCTGGATGAAGCGCCTCCTGTGCCTGACCTAGCTTCCGCAGCAAGAGTCAGCCAGCAGCCCTGGGGTTCACTCCCATTCTGCTCACAGGATGGCTGCAGACCATGGAGCCTTTTCTGCTCTCCACACTCTATCGGCTCTTCGCGGAGCTGGATGTGTCTGACTCCAGGGTCTGTGGTCCATGTCACCTCCTGAGAGAAGACTCCCCGCCCCCCTCTGCTCCCCAGCCTGACCCTGACATCACATGCACATGCACCTGAGCATCTCAGGTGACCTGTCTGTGTGCTCTGTCAGTCCGGACTGCCAACCTCCAAATAAGGCCGAATGCATGCGTGCATGCATGCGTGTGTGTGTGTGTGTGTGTGTGTGTGTGTGTGTGTGCATACGCATGAATCTCCTCCTCGCCTCCCACCCCAGCAAATTCTGATGGGCTAAATTAAGCCAAGCAGCCAAACTACTCTTACCAAGAATGCTTTGGTAAATACACCAGACTGTGTCCAGACGTTGGGTAGGGCGCTGCTGGGGTGTGGCCAGGACATGTCTTCGCCTTACTTTTCTTGTCTGTCTTGTGCTAAGGTTGTGTTCCCCTCCTGGAGCACAGCTCTGTAAGTTTTGACAAGGGCATTCAGCTGCCTGTCAGCAGGACCCTGAGGCACTGGACAGCGCATCACCCTGGATCTCCTGGGGCACCCACTTTCCTCACCTGCTGAGAACTGGCGGTAGCTAGCTAGAGCAGAACTGCCTGGCCACTGTGAGTGCTGCCAAGTTATTTTCTTAAGCAGAGTTCTGGCTTGTGCTTCCTGGCAATGAATAGGAACTTAGTTGGCCCACAGGGGCTCGGTAGCTGGGTTTGGTTTCCAGCCATTGTAACCTGCATGTCCTGCTTCAGGTGTGTCGCATTTGCGGTGTCTTCTTTATTTTTATTTTTATATCTGTTTTGATGAAGTGTCTGTTTCAATCTTGTGCCCATATCAGTTATTTATTTCATGCTTGTTATTTGTGTTTGTTTTGTTTTTTTGAAACACGTTCTTATGTAGCTGAGGTTGGCTTTGAACTCCTGAGCTTCTTGCTTCTACCTCCAGAGTGCTGGGCTCGCAGGTGCGCCAGCACACCTGGCTTGTTTACATCTGTGTTTTTCTCCTTGTGTTCATTTTAGAATTGGGTTTTGTTTTCTTAGAGTTCTTTAGACATTCTAGACCTGGGGTCTGAGATGTTCACTTATATTTTCTTTGGGAAATTTTATTCTTTGGGGTGTGCTCTGTGAAGACTTTGTGTTAGTTTTTTTTTTTTTTAACGTGGCTGAAAATATAGTTTATAGTTAGGCATGGTGGGTCATGCCTGTCATTGTGGCGTTTGGGAGATGGAGGCAGGAGGATTGCTACGAGTTAGTTTGAGGTCAGCCTGGACTATAGTGCAAGACAAAAAAACCAAACCAAACCAAACCAAAAAACAAATCAACCAACCAAACAAACAAACAAAAACTACAGTTTGAGAATTTATTCTTCTTTTTCTCCCCATTTCTTGCCTTCCTTTTCCCCTCTGTTTTTTCCTTCTCCCTCCTCCACAAAGTTGTGGCTGTTCAATTGTTCTAGCCCCATTTTCTGGAAGACACCTTTTTTTCACTGAATTTCCTTTGCACCTTGGCAAAGGGTCGATGGCCCATAAATGTGTGGGTCTATTTTGGTCTCTGTTCTGGCCCCGAGATCACTGAGTCTCTATTCTAGGCCACCCTTCAACACAGAAGCTTTATGGGGAGCCTGTGCTGGGGTCCTCTTGGTTCATCCTTCTGTAGACTCCCTCCACTGGTCCCAGGCTGTTACCCTCACCAGATTTCAGAATCAGGGTGCCAGTTCCTACAATGAGCACCTCAGGGCTCTGTTTGGAGCAGCCTCCAAGGCATCGATTGCTGAAGGGAGAATGGATGTTTTAATCATTCCCAATCTTCCATCCAAGGTCGTAACAGAACTTTCTGTTCATTTAGGTCTTTGATTTCTTTTAGTAGCTGTGAGGTTTTCAGCGTGCATATTTTTTATTGTATTTCATTACTTAACCTTATTTTAAACACTTCTTTGTTGTTTGTTGTGACTCAAGGTTACACAATGTGGCTCAGGCTGTCCTTGTACTTTCCATGATGCTCCTACCACAGCCTTTCAAGTGCTGGGGTTACAGTCACGTGCCATCATTCCTAGAGGGCAATTTTCTTTAAAGATTTATTTATTTTTATTCCATGTGTACAAATATTTGTCTGCATTTGTGTATGTGCACCACATGTGTGCCTGGTACAGGCAGAAACCAGAGGGGGACGCCAGAGCTCCTGGATTTGGTATTGCAGACAGTTATGAATTGCCACGTGGGTGCTGAACACGGGTCTTCTTCAAGAGCAGCCAGGGCTTCTTTTAATCTTAGAGCCACCTCTCCAGTCTCTAAATTCTACTTTTCAGTCCATTCTCTTCATTCATTCATTCATTCATTCATTCATTCATTCATTATTCGTGTGTGCGTAACCACGTGTGTGTGGGTGTGCTGTGGCACAAGTGGGGAGGTCAGAGGACAACGTGTAAGAGTGGGTTCTCTTCTTCTACCATACAGGTCGCAGGGAATCAACTCGTCAGGCTCTCAGCAAGTGCCTTTACCCACAAGCTATTTCAACACCAAGGTGTGCTTTTGTTTTTTGTAATGGTCTTACTTATATTGTCTGGTTAGCCAGGAACTCACCATGTAGACCAAGCTGTCTTCAGACTCACAGAGATCCATTTACCTCTGCCTCATGAGTTGTGGGATCAAAGGTGTGCACCTCCATGCCAGGAAGCCAAGCCCCCAGACAGTACTACTGACTTCAAATTGTCCATCCCTATCCGTTGCCAGTCCTCCTGCTCTGTACCCACTGGCCCTCAATCTGTATGGCTCTTATTTCTGCTTTCTACTCTTCTATAATTATGCATCATATATTTGGTATGTTGGTCATGTTATACATTTTATAGTAAATCTAGTCTCTGTCTTTGCCTCCGCCACTCTTTCACATCTTCGTTCTGTCTCTGTATATATTTTTGACTTTATCTATCTCTGTCTGTCCTTCTGTCTCTCTCTCCCTTTTACACATACACACACACACACACACACACACACACACACACTCATGGTTTTGCTATGTAGGCCAGGCCAGCCTCACACTCAGGACTCTCCTGGGCCAAGCCTTCCAGTGCTGGCATCACAGGTACACCCACTGTTGATGGCTGCTTTGCTTTTTATTATTGATCTCCTGTAGGGTAGAAATTGCTCTGTCAGCCTGGAGTTCACCATGCAGCCAAGGCTAGCCACAAACTCATGGCAATACTCCTGCTGCAGCTGCCTTGTGAGCCACCACACTCATCAGCTTCCTGCTTTGTTACCTGGTGACAGTATTTGAAAGAAATAGCAAGAGGGGATGTTCTTGCAAGAAAGTGTTGGTGACAACAATCATCACTGTTAGCTATGACATTAGTGAGGTTTTCATAGGTGCCCTGTATCAGGTGGAGGGAGGGTTTTTTGTTTGTTTTTTTTGTATGTATGTATGTATGTATGTATGTATGTATGTATGTATGTATTTGTTTGTTTTTATATCCGGCCGCAGTTTCTCCTCCCTTCTCTTCTCCTATTCCCCCCGCATCCCAATTTTCCCACCCCATCCACTCCTCTTCCTTCTTTTCTCTTCAGAATAAGGCAGGCCTCATATGGGTACCAACGGGCCATGATATATCAAGTTGCAGTGAGACTAGGCACCTCCTCTCCTATTGAGGCTGGACAAGACAACCTTGCATGAGGAAAGGGTCCCCAAAGCAGGCAACAGAGTCAGAGACAGCCTCTGCTCTTTCTGTTAAGGACCCCAAAAGAAGAACAAGCTATGTAACTGTAACATATAGGCAGAGGGTCTAGGTCAGTCCCATGCAGCTCCCTGGTTGTTGGTTTAGTCCCTGTGAGCCCAGGTCAGTTGATTCCGTGGGTTTTCTTGTGGTGTTCTTTTTTTTTCTTTTTTTTTAATATAATTTTTTATTGAAAAAAAATTTCCGCCTCCTCCCCGCCTCCCATTTCCCTCCCTGTCTCCCTTTTCCCCTCCTCCTCCCTCTCCTCTCCCCCTCCCCGCACTCCTCTCCCCCTCCCTCTCCAG